>NC_092336.1:554157878-554460909 GCF_046630445.1 Rutidosis leptorrhynchoides | reverse complement strand
AGTTACAATTAAAGGTTCGTGAATCGTCGGAAATAGTTAAAGGTCAAATGTTATCATGAAATAGTTCAAACATAATGAGACTTGGTTTAATAGACTTTGCTTATCGAGTCGAATCATATAAGATTATGTTTAAATTTGGTCGAAAATTCCCGGGTCATCACAGTACCTACCCGTTAAAGAAATTTCGTCCCGAAATTTGAGTGAGGTCGTCATAGCTAACAATAAATATGTTTTCATGACGAATATGAGTTGATAACTTGAGTTTTATCATCATTGAGTAATATGGATAAAAATAATTCGATTATTCGAAGAGTGCAAATGAAGCTATTCACAAAAGGATGAAATGAGAAACAAAGATTTGTTTTTAACTTTTGACGTAGTCAGGTTTGAATTTAGAAAATAAGGCGCGTCTTAACTTTTGACATTGCCTTGGTTGAATTCCGGAATTTAAGGGATTTAAAGAAAATCTTGAAGATCTATAAAATCTGATTCTTCGGGATTTATGGAAATTAAGATCTCTTTAATTAAATACAGTGATCTGCCCCGATTACTACGTCTGATATTTCCAGTATAAATTAAGCTCTTCCTTTCCATTATTCTCACCATTCTTATACTTTCTTTCTTAGTTCATACATCCAAAAGATTCTGAAAATGATTAATCCAGTTCTGATCCTTGTCCTCATCCTTACTATCGCAACAATCATTCTCCTTTTCCAACTTCCACCAGAGGAATCTGCTTTCTTCTACTTCGCCCTCGGGATTATAATGTTTTTAATTCTCCCGTGTCTTTATGTTGCGATAAACATTGATATACACGGTTTGTAATTTATGTGTTGTTATCGGACTTTATATTCTCCCTTATATTTCAAAGCTCTATGCTTTTGTTTTCTCTTCCCGACTTCAAGTCAAGCGAATAATGGTCCAGAATTTATAGATATAGAGTTTCGAATGATTATAATGTTCTAAGCATGAAGGAACGTGATAGCACGATTTGATTTTCAAATTTATCAACATCACGGAAGATAGAACCATCAAGAATACATTTTCTTGATTTGTTACGGAGTTAAGTAGGATGAAAGAGTTATGTAACATGGCACATGATGACGTTATGATCTGTGAATCATCACGTTTCATTTAGAAACTCAGCATGACTTACTGTAATATAATCACGTTGATCAAGTGTCATTATATTATACTAACTCATGCATCAGTTCCCATCATTACTACAATAACATTCATATTTTAAGCTTGAAAATTTACAGAATATAGAAACTATAGTTTCTATATGATGTAATACTGATAGCACGAAAAGATTAATGATTTCAGATAAGAATAGTTATAAAAATATCTCCAGAAATATGGAGGATATTTATAATGAAAGGTACGATAATATCTCAGAATATCTAAGATCAGAGGATGATAGAAACTATTGTCTGCAAGGGTTTAGAGTAAGGAGCAAGTTATTCACTATAGACTTTAGCAGACATTGAATTATTTGGATTCTTTGAAGTCAAACTTATTCTTTGTGATTTATCCACGGCTTTCTTCATAGTTTCGCATAATCTGCTTTTCGGTACTATATTTTCTATTGAATGTTTCCAATATATTGATACACAGGAAGCACGAAGAGGTATATAATTTCGGACGAGAATATTTATGAAAATATCCTCAGAAATATCAAAGATATTGATGATGATATTTTGGAATTTCTAAGTTCGACGGTTGATGGAGAAAGATTTTCCGCAAGATTTTAACATGACTTCGGAGCAAGATATTCTCTAAAGATTTCAACGGATCCAGAATTACCTGAATCCTTTGAATATAGGATTTGGTCCTTGTATTTGTCCTTGGTCTCCTTCATGGGTAACTCAATATGTTTTTCAATACCCAATTTTCTATCGAGCGTTCCTAACACTCCTTTCTTTATCATCAAACTTTTGTCCGTTTAGACCATCTACCATTTTTCCGTTTCCTCTGCATTTAATGCTATGATATCTGAATCATCGGTTATTAATCCGAGGTGGTTTCAGGAGAATTGTGTTTTTAGGTGATTAAACGCTGATGGTAATATGATGGAATATGAAAGGTTACCTGGTAACAATAAAAGAGCACGCGTATATATAAACGTTATAATAAGGTTGTTTCGTACGAAAAGTCGAAGTTGACTTGTTGGAGCTGTGACAAAATTGGCTAATTTTGAAAAGGGATCGCAAAGTTGTTTTTGTTAATAAATGCCAAAGGATCTGACGCGGCTATGTGTTGAACTTTTACTCAATTGCCGAGAGTTTCTCAGGTACATAACTATATGCGTAAATCTTTTCTTTCGTAGATGAAGTGCGGTTGATTCATCCTATCGATTGAGGTGTTTTCAAGAATCATGAAAGGTTTGAACGCAGAATGTAATCGTGAAGATACAAATGAGGTTTAAGACGAAATCAATTTTTTTTGTTTTGTTCCAAGAACCGACGCTGCAGTAGGCCTTTAGTATTTTTTTTTTATTATTTTAGAACCCAAATTATTATTTTTTCTGTAATGTTTTGAAGCTTTAAAGGGAACCCCGATTTTTTTTTTTTTTTTTTTGGTTATTGATGTTTTGTTGAATCCATGAGACTTGTGGAGAAGAAGAGGAATAGAAGAAAAACAGTTTATATATAAAATTTAAATTCGATATTAGTACAGAGAATCAGAATTGGTGGGATGGTCGAGAGTGTTTGCGTGTGAGCATGTGGTCACGAGATCGAGTCCAGAGGACGGTAGTTTCTTTCTTTTTTTTTTGAAACTCTTTTCATGTGAGGTAGTTTTCTTTTCTAATTTTATTATTGTTATTATATATTAATTATTATTAGTATTATTATTATTATTGTGATTGTTTTGATTGTTATTGTTATTGTTATTATTAGTATCATACTTGTTATCATATTTGAAAGTATTATAGACATTACTATTATTATTATGATAGGTATTAATAATATTATTATTAGTAATAAACTTATCATTTTAGTATTTTATCATCATTAGGATTATGATTATGATTATCATTATTATTATTATGAAGGAAATAAAAATATATTATTATCATCAATATTAGAATTTGTACCGGTTTATAAATAATAGTATCATCAGTACATTTACAATTAATAATATCATATTTATCAGTATCATCATTAATATTTACTAGTATTATTATGATTATCATTTATCATTTTATAAATATTAGAACCCTTATTATTAACATAAGTATGGTATTAGTATTAATATTATTTTAGAGTTATTATTATTAGTATCATTAACAGTTATCATTTTCATTTTTTTTACTATTAGTATTATCATTATTAATAAAATTATTATTATTATTAGTAAATCATTATTATCTAAATTATTATTTTAACAAATAAATCTTTTGTACACTATATATATACTTATGGTATATACTAGGATTGTATTAATAATTCACATAACAAACTAATAAAATTTCATAAATACAATACTAACCACAAATATATGTATATAAATATATTAATGTCACTATTTATATAAACGTAAATCATTATAGATATATATACATAAAATAGATATATATATATATATATATATATATATATATATATATATATATATATATATATATAAAATATAACTTAAAATATAATATAAGTATACGTTTTAAAATAAAGGTTAGAATAAATTCTACAAAACTATAATATATAAATAATACATATTAATAAATGAAATTTTGTAACTTACATTATACGTATTAATATATACACAATTGATATAGGTTCGTGAATCCGAGGCCAACCCTGCATTGTTCAATGACGTCATATGTATTTTTACTACAAAATACAGTATCGTGAGTTTCATTTGCCTTTTTACCCTTTATATTTTTGGGCTGAGAATACATGCGCAACTTTTATAACTGTTTTACGAAATTGACACAAGTACGTGAAACTACATTCTATGGTTGGATTATCGAAGTCGAATATGCCCCTTTTTATTAAGTCTGGTAATCTAAGAATTAGGGAACAGACACCCTAATTGACGCGAATCCTAAAGATAGATCTATCGGGCCCAACAAGCCCCATCCAAAGTACCGGATGTTTTAGTACTTCGAAATTTATATCATGTCCGAAGGAGGATCCCGGAATGATGGGGATATTCTTATATATACATATTGTTAATGTCGGTTACCAGGTGTTCAATCCATATGAATGATATTTTTGTCTCTATGCATGGGACGTATGTTTATGAGAAATGGAAATCTGAAATCTTGTGGTCTATTAAAATGATGGAAACGATTGTTTAAGTTAAACTAATGAACTCACCAACCTTTTGGTTGACACTTTAAAGCATGTTTATTCTCAGGTACGAAAGAAATCTTCCGCTGTGTATTTGCTCATTTTATAGATATTACTTGGAGTCATTCATGGCATATTTCAAAAGACGTTGCATTCGAGTCGTCGAGTTCATCAAGATTATTATCAAGTCAATTATAGTTGGATATATTATGAAATGGTATATATTAATTGATTTCGTTGCGAGGTTTTGACCTCTATATGAGACGTTTTTCAAAGACTGCATTCATTTTTAAAACAAACCATAACCTTTATTTCATAGATAAAGGTTTTAAAAAGCTTTACGTAGATTATCAAATAATGATAATCTAAAATATCCTGTTTACACACGACCATTACATAATGGTTTACAATACAAATATGTTACAACAAAATAAGTTTCTTGAATGCAGTTTTTACACAATATCATACAAGCATGGACTCCAAATCTCGTCCTTATTTAAGTATGCGACAGCGGAAGCTCTTAATAATCACCTGAGAATAAACATGCTTAAAACGTCAACAAAAATGTTGGTGAGTTATAGGTTTAACCTATATATATCAAATCATAATAATAGACCACAAGAGTTCATATTTCAATACACATCCCATACATAGAGATAAAAATCATTCATATGGTGAACACCTGGTAACCGACATTAACAAGATGCATATATAAGAATATCCCCATCATTCCGGGACACCCTTCGGATATGATATAAATTTCGAAGTACTAAAGCATCCGGTACTTTGGATGGGGTTTGTTAGGCCCAATAGATCTATCTTTAGGATTCGCGTCAATTAGGGTGTCTGTTCCCTAATTCTTAGATTACCAGACTTAATAAAAAGGGGCATATTCGATTTTGATAATTCAACCATAGAATGTAGTTTCACGTACTTGTGTCTATTTTGTAAACCATTTATAAAACCTGCATGTATTCTCATCCCAAAAATATTAGATTTTAAAAGTGGGACTATAACTCACTTTAACAGATTTTTACTTCGTCGGGAAGTAAGACTTGGCCACTGGTTAATTCACGAACCTATAACAATATATACATATATATCAAAGTATGTTCAAAATATATTTACAACACTTTTAATATATTTTGATTTTTTAAGTTTATTAAGTCAGCTGTCCTCGTTAGTAACCTACAACTAGTTGTCCACAGTTAGATGTGCAGAAATAAATCGATAAATATTATCTTGAATCAATCCACGACCCAGTGTATACGTATCTCAGTATTGATCACAACTCAAACTATATATATTTTGGAATCAACCTCAACCCTGTATAGCTAACTCCAACATTCACATATAGAGTGTCTATGGTTGTTCCGAAATATATATAGATGTGTCGACATGATAGGTCGAAACATTGTATACGTGTCTATGGTATCTCAAGATTACATAATATACAATACAAGTTGATTAAGTTATGGTTGGAATAGATTTGTTACCAATTTTCACGTAGCTAAAATGAGAAAAATTATCCAATCTTGTTTTACCCATAACTTCTTCATTTTAAATCCGTTTTGAGTGAATCAAATTGCTATGGTTTCATATTGAACTCTATTTTATGAATCTAAACAGAAAAGTATAGGTTTATAGTCGGAAAAATAAGTTACAAGTTATTTTTGTAAAGGTAGTCATTTCAGTCGAAAGAACGACGTCTAGATGACCATTTTAGAAAACATACTTCCACTTTGAGTTTAATCATAATTTTTGGATATAGTTTCATGTTCATAATAAAAATCATTTTCTCAGAATAACAACTTTAAAATCAAAGTTTATCATAGTTTTTAATTAACTAACCCAAAACAGCCCGCGGTGTTACTACGACGGCGTAAATCCGGTTTTACGGTGTTTTTCGTGTTTCCAGGTTTTAAATCATTAAGTTAGCATATCATATAGATATAGAACATGTGTTTAGTTGATTTTAAAAGTCAAGTTAGAAGGATTAACTTTTGTTTGCGAACAAGTTTAGAATTAACTAAACTATGTTCTAGTGAATACAAGTTTAAACCTTCGAATAAGATAGCTTTATATGTATAAATTGAATGATGTTATGAACATCATTACTGCCTTAAGTTCCTTGGATAAACCTACTGGAAAAGAGAAAAATGGATCTAGCTTCAATGGATCCTTGGATGGCTCGAAGTTCTTGAAGCAGAATCATGACACGAAAACAAGTTCAAGTAAGATCATCACTTGAAATAAGATTGTTATAGTTATAGAAATTGAACCAAAGTTTGAATATGATTATTACCTTGTATTAGAATGATAACCTACTGTAAGAAACAAAGATTTCTTGAGGTTGGATGATCACCTTACAAGATTGGAAGTGAGCTAGCAAACTTGAAAGTATTCTTGATTTTATGAAACTATAACTTTTGGAATTTATGAAGAACACTTAGAACTTGAAGATAGAACTTGAGAGAGATCAATTAGATGAAGAAAATTGAAGAATGAAAGTGTTTGTAGGTGTTTTTGGTCGTTGGTGTATGGATTAGATATAAAGGATATGTAATTTTGTTTTCATGTAAATAAGTCATGAATGATTACTCATATTTTTGTAATTTTATGAGATATTTCATGCTAGTTGCCAAATGATGGTTCCCACATGTGTTAGGTGACTCACATGGGCTGCTAAGAGCTGATCATTGGAGTGTATATACCAATAGTACATACATCTAAAAGCTGTGTATTGTACGAGTACGAATACGGGTGCATACGAGTAGAATTGTTGATGAAACTGAACGAGGATGTAATTGTAAGCATTTTTGTTAAGTAGAAGTATTTTGATAAGTGTATTGAAGTCTTTCAAAAGTGTATAAATACATATTAAAACACTACATGTATATACATTTTAACTGAGTCGTTAAGTCATCGTTAGTCGTTACATGTAAGTGTTGTTTTGAAACCTTTAGGTTAACGATCTTGTTAAATGTTGTTAACCCAATGTTTATAATATCAAATGAGATTTTAAATTATTATATTATCATGATATTATCATGTATGAATATCTCTTAATATGATATATATACATTAAATGTCTTTACAACGATAATCGTTACATATATGTCTCGTTTAAAAATCATTAAGTTAGTAGTCTTGTTTTTACATATGTAGTTCATTGTTAATATACTTAATGATATGTTTACTTATCATAGTATCATGTTAACTATATATATATCCATATATATGTCATCATATAGTTTTTACAAGTTTTAACGTTCGTGAATCACCGGTCAACTTGGGTGGTCAATTGTCTATATGAAACATATTTCAATTAATCAAGTCTTAACAAGTTTGATTGCTTAACATGTTGGAAACATTTAATCATGTAAATATCAATCTCAATTAATATATATAAACATGGAAAAGTTCGGGTCACTACAGTACCTACCCGTTAAATAAATTTCGTCCCGCCTCCATACAACAGGCATGTAGAATGGCTCACAAACTCGTGAACCAAATTGAAGAAAGAATTAAAGAACAGACTGCTGAAGAGGCCAATGTGAAGCAAGTAAAAAGAAAGTGGGAGGAAAACGGTGATAAGAATCACCAATACAACAACAACAGCAATTACAACAATAATCGCAACAATTATCCCAACAATCGCAACATCAATCGCAACTACAACAAACGGCCCAACAACAACAACAACAACAACAACAACAGCAACTACAACAATCATCCCAACAACAATAATAACCGCAACAACAACAACAATCAGAAGCAGCTATGCCAAAGGTGTGAAAAGAATCACTCGGGGTTCTGCACCAAATTTTGCAACAAGTGTAAAAGAAATGGTCATAGCGCGGCGAAGTGTGAGGTCTACGGACCAGGGGTTAATAGAACGAAAGGAACAAATGGTGTCGGAACGAGTAATGGCGGAGCAAGTAGTGTCGGAGCAAGTTATGCCAATGTAGTTTGTTATAAATGTGGAAAACCAGGCCACATTATTAGAAATTGCCCGAACCAGGAGAACACGAATGGACAAGGCCGTGGAAGAGTTTTCAATATTAATGCGGCAGAGGCACAGGAAGACCCGGAGCTTGTTACGGGTACGTTTCTTATTGACAATAAATCTGCTTACGTTTTATTTGATTCGGGTGCGGATAGAAGCTATATGAGTAGACATTTTTGTGCTAAATTAAGTTGTCCATTGACGCCTTTGGATAGTAAATTTTTACTCGAATTAGCAAATGGTAAATTAATTTCAGCAGATAATATATGTCGGAATCGAGAAATTAAACTGGTTAGCGAAACATTTAAGATTGATTTGATACCAGTAGAGTTAGGAAGTTTTGATGTGATAATCGGTATGGACTGGTTGAAAGAAGTGAAAGCGGAGATCGTTTGTTACAAAAATGCAATTCGCATTATACGAGAAAAAGGAAAACCCTTAATGGTGTACGGAGAAAAGGGCAACACGAAGCTACATCTTATTAGTAATTTGAAGGCACAAAAACTAATAAGAAAAGGTTGCTATGCTGTTCTAGCACACGTCGAGAAAGTACAAACTGAAGAAAAGAGCATCAATGATGTTCCCGTAGCAAAAGAATTTCCTGATGTATTTCCGAAAGAATTACCGGGATTACCCCCACATCGATCCGTTGAATTTCAAATAGATCTTGTACCAGGAGCTGCACCAATAGCTCGTGCTCCTTACAGACTCGCACCCAGCGAGATGAAAGAACTACAAAGCCAATTACAAGAACTTTTAGAGCGTGGTTTCATTCGACCAAGCACATCACCGTGGGGAGCTCCTGTTTTGTTTGTCAAGAAGAAAGATGGTACATTCAGGTTGTGTATCGACTACCGAGAGTTGAACAAACTTACCATCAAGAACCGTTACCCACTACCGAGAATCGATGACTTATTTGATCAACTACAAGGCTCGTCTGTTTATTCAAAGATTGACTTACGTTCCGGGTATCATCAAATGCGGGTGAAAGAAGATGATATTCCAAAGACTGCTTTCAGGACACGTTACGGTCATTACGAGTTTATGGTCATGCCGTTTGGTTTAACTAATGCACCAGCTGTGTTCATGGACCTTATGAACCGAGTGTGTGGACCATACCTTGACAAGTTTGTCATTGTTTTCATTGATGACATACTTATTTACTCAAAGAATGACCAAGAACACGGTGAACATTTGAGAAAGGTGTTAGAAGTATTGAGGAAGGAAGAATTGTACGCTAAGTTTTCAAAGTGTGCATTTTGGTTGGAAGAAGTTCAATTCCTCGGTCACATAGTGAACAAAGAAGGTATTAAGGTGGATCCGGCAAAGATAGAAACTGTTGAAAAGTGGGAAACCCCGAAAACTCCGAAACACATACGCCAGTTTTTAGGACTAGCTGGTTACTACAGAAGGTTCATCCAAGACTTTTCCAGAATAGCAAAACCCTTGACTGCATTAACGCATAAAGGGAAGAAATTTGAATGGAATGATGAACAAGAGAAAGCGTTTCAGTTATTGAAGAAAAAGCTAACTACGGCACCTATATTGTCATTGCCTGAAGGGAATGATGATTTTGTGATTTATTGTGATGCATCAAAGCAAGGTCTCGGTTGTGTATTAATGCAACGAACGAAGGTGATTGCTTATGCGTCTAGACAATTGAAGATTCACGAACAAAATTATACGACGCATGATTTGGAATTAGGCGCGGTTGTTTTTGCATTAAAGACTTGGAGGCACTACTTATATGGGGTCAAAAGTATTATATATACCGACCACAAAAGTCTTCAACACATATTTAATCAGAAACAACTGAATATGAGGCAGCGTAGGTGGATTGAATTATTGAATGATTACGACTTTGAGATTCGTTACCACCCGGGGAAGGCAAATGTGGTAGCCGATGCCTTGAGCAGGAAGGACAGAGAACCCATTCGAGTAAAATCTATGAATATAATGATTCATAATAACATTACTACTCAAATAAAGGAGGCGCAACAAGGAGTTTTAAAAGAGGGAAATTTAAAGGATGAAATACCCAAAGGATCGGAGAAGCATCTTAATATTTGGGAAGACGGAACCCGGTATAGGGCTGAAAGGATTTGGGTACCAAAATTTGGAGATATGAGAGAAATGGTACTTAGAGAAGCTCATAAAACCAGATACTCAATACATCCTGGAACGGGGAAGATGTACAAGGATCTCAAGAAACATTTTTGGTGGCCGGGTATGAAAACCGATGTTGCTAAATACGTAGGAGAATGTTTGACGTGTTCTAAGGTCAAAGCTGAGCATCAGAAACCATCAGGTCTACTTCAACAACCCGAAATCCCGGAATGGAAATGGGAAAACATTACCATGGATTTCATCACTAAATTGCCAAGGACTGCAAGTGGTTTTGATACTATTTGGGTAATAGTTGACCGTCTCACCAAATCAGCACACTTTTTGCCAATAAGAGAAGATGACAAGATGGAGAAGTTAGCACGACTGTATTTGAAGGAAGTCATCTCCAGACATGGAATACCAATCTCTATTATCTCTGATAGGGATGGCAGATTTATTTCAAGATTCTGGCAGACATTACAGCAAGCATTAGGAACTCGTCTAGACATGAGTACTGCCTATCATCCACAAACTGATGGGCAGAGCGAAAGGACGATACAAACGCTTGAAGACATGCTACGAGCATGTGTTATTGATTTCGGAAACAGTTGGGATCGACATCTACCGTTAGCAGAATTTTCCTACAACAACAGCTACCATTCAAGCATTGAGATGGCGCCGTTTGAAGCACTTTATGGTAGAAAGTGCAGGTCTCCGATTTGTTGGAGTGAAGTGGGGGATAGACAGATTACGGGTCCAGAGATTATACAAGAAACTACCGAGAAGATCATCCAAATTCAACAACGGTTGAAAACCGCCCAGAGTCGACAAAAGAGCTACGCTGACATTAAAAGAAAAGATATAGAATTTAAAATTGGAGAGATGGTCATGCTTAAAGTTGCACCTTGGAAAGGCGTTGTTCGATTTGGTAAACGAGGGAAATTAAATCCAAGGTATATTGGACCATTCAAGATTATTGATCGTGTCGGACCAGTAGCTTACCGACTAGAGTTACCTCAACAACTCGCGGCTGTACATAACACTTTCCACGTCTCGAATTTAAAGAAATGTTTTGCTAAAGAAGATCTCACTATTCCGTTAGATGAAATCCAAATCAACGAAAAACTTCAATTCATCGAAGAACCCGTCGAAATAATGGATCGTGAGGTTAAAAGACTTAAGCAAAACAAGATACCAATTGTTAAGGTTCGATGGAATGCTCGTAGAGGACCCGAGTTCACCTGGGAGCGTGAAGATCAGATGAAGAAGAAATACCCGCATCTATTTCCAGAAGATTCGTCAACACCTTCAACAGCTTAAAATTTCGGGACGAAATTTATTTAACGGGTAGGTACTGTAGTGACCCGAACTTTTCCATGTTTATATATATTAATTGAGATTGATATTTACATGATTAAATGTTTCCAACATGTTAAGCAATCAAACTTGTTAAGACTTGATTAATTGAAATATGTTTCATATAGACAATTGACCACCCAAGTTGACCGGTGATTCACGAACGTTAAAACTTGTAAAAACTATATGATGACATATATATGGATATATATATAGTTAACATGATACTATGATAAGTAAACATATCATTAAGTATATTAACAATGAACTACATATGTAAAAACAAGACTACTAACTTAATGATTTTTAAACGAGACATATATGTAACGATTATCGTTGTAAAGACATTTAATGTATATATATCATATTAAGAGATATTCATACATGATAATATCATGATAATATAATAATTTAAAATCTCATTTGATATTATAAACATTGGGTTAACAACATTTAACAAGATCGTTAACCTAAAGGTTTCAAAACAACACTTACATGTAACGACTAACGATGACTTAACGACTCAGTTAAAATGTATATACATGTAGTGTTTTAATATGTATTTATACACTTTTGAAAGACTTCAATACACTTATCAAAATACTTCTACTTAACAAAAATGCTTACAATTACATCCTCGTTCAGTTTCATCAACAATTCTACTCGTATGCACCCGTATTCGTACTCGTACAATACACAGCTTTTAGATGTATGTACTATTGGTATATACACTCCAATGATCAGCTCTTAGCAGCCCATGTGAGTCACCTAACACATGTGGGAACCATCATTTGGCAACTAGCATGAAATATCTCATAAAATTACAAAAATATGAGTAATCATTCATGACTTATTTACATGAAAACAAAATTACATATCCTTTATATCTAATCCATACACCAACGACCAAAAACACCTACAAACACTTTCATTCTTCAATTTTCTTCATCTAATTGATCTCTCTCAAGTTCTATCTTCAAGTTCTAAGTGTTCTTCATAAATTCCAAAAGTTATAGTTTCATAAAATCAAGAATACTTTCAAGTTTGCTAGCTCACTTCCAATCTTGTAAGGTGATCATCCAACCTCAAGAAATCTTTGTTTCTTACAGTAGGTTATCATTCTAATACAAGGTAATAATCATATTCAAACTTTGGTTCAATTTCTATAACTATAACAATCTTATTTCAAGTGATGATCTTACTTGAACTTGTTTTCGTGTCATGATTCTGCTTCAAGAACTTCGAGCCATCCAAGGATCCATTGAAGCTAGATCCATTTTTCTCTTTTCCAGTAGGTTTATCCAAGGAACTTAAGGCAGTAATGATGTTCATAACATCATTCAATTTATACATATAAAGCTATCTTATTCGAAGGTTTAAACTTGTATTCACTAGAACATAGTTTAGTTAATTCTAAACTTGTTCGCAAACAAAAGTTAATCCTTCTAACTTGACTTTTAAAATCAACTAAACACATGTTCTATATCTATATGATATGCTAACTTAATGATTTAAAACCTGGAAACACGAAAAACACCGTAAAACCGGATTTACGCCGTCGTAGTAACACCGCGGGCTGTTTTGGGTTAGTTAATTAAAAACTATGATAAACTTTGATTTTAAAGTTGTTATTCTGAGAAAATGATTTTTATTATGAACATGAAACTATATCCAAAAATTATGATTAAACTCAAAGTGGAAGTATGTTTTCTAAAATGGTCATCTAGACGTCGTTCTTTCGACTGAAATGACTACCTTTACAAAAATAACTTGTAACTTATTTTTCCGACTATAAACCTATACTTTTCTGTTTAGATTCATAAAATAGAGTTCAATATGAAACCATAGCAATTTGATTCACTCAAAACGGATTTAAAATGAAGAAGTTATGGGTAAAACAAGATTGGATAATTTTTCTCATTTTAGCTACGTGAAAATTGGTAACAAATCTATTCCAACCATAACTTAATCAACTTGTATTGTATATTATGTAATCTTGAGATACCATAGACACGTATACAATGTTTCGACCTATCATGTCGACACATCTATATATATTTCGGAACAACCATAGACACTCTATATGTGAATGTTGGAGTTAGCTATACAGGGTTGAGGTTGATTCCAAAATATATATAGTTTGAGTTGTGATCAATACTGAGATACGTATACACTGGGTCGTGGATTGATTCAAGATAATATTTATCGATTTATTTCTGCACATCTAACTGTGGACAACTAGTTGTAGGTTACTAACGAGGACAGCTGACTTAATAAACTTAAAAAATCAAAATATATTAAAAGTGTTGTAAATATATTTTGAACATACTTTGATATATATGTATATATTGTTATAGGTTCGTGAATTAACCAGTGGCCAAGTCTTACTTCCCGACGAAGTAAAAATCTGTTAAAGTGAGTTATAGTCCCACTTTTAAAATCTAATATTTTTGGGATGAGAATACATGCAGGTTTTATAAATGGTTTACAAAATAGACACAAGTACGTGAAACTACATTCTATGGTTGAATTATCAAAATCGAATATGCCCCTTTTTATTAAGTCTGGTAATCTAAGAATTAGGGAACAGACACCCTAATTGACGCGAATCCTAAAGATAGATCTATTGGGCCTAACAAACCCCATCCAAAGTACCGGATGCTTTAGTACTTCGAAATTTATATCATATCCGAAGGGTGTCCCGGAATGATGGGGATATTCTTATATATGCATCTTGTTAATGTCGGTTACCAGGTGTTCACCATATGAATGATTTTTATCTCTATGTATGGGATGTGTATTGAAATATGAACTCTTGTGGTCTATTATTATGATTTGATATATATAGGTTAAACCTATAACTCACCAACATTTTTGTTGACGTTTTAAGCATGTTTATTCTCAGGTGATTATTAAGAGCTTCCGCTGTCGCATACTTAAATAAGGACGAGATTTGGAGTCCATGCTTGTATGATATTGTGTAAAAACTGCATTCAAGAAACTTATTTTGTTGTAACATATTTGTATTGTAAACCATTATGTAATGGTCGTGTGTAAACAGGATATTTTAGATTATCATTATTTGATAATCTACGTAAAGCTTTTTAAAACCTTTATCTATGAAATAAAGGTTATGGTTTGTTTTAAAAATGAATGCAGTCTTTGAAAAACGTCTCATATAGAGGTCAAAACCTCGCAACGAAATCAATTAATATGGAACGTTTTTAATCAATAAGAACGGGACATTTCAGTTGGTATCAGAGCTAACTACAACAAAACTAAAGGATTATGATTATTATTATCATTATTAGTCCCATAAACCGCAAAACATTTTTGTTAACTTCATAAAATTTATTGCGGGTTTTCCAACGTTCTTATTGATTAAAAACGTTCCATATTACTTGATTTCGTTGCGAGGTTTTGACCTCTATATGAGACGTTTTTCAAAGACTGCATTCATTTTTAAACAAACCATAACCTTTATTTCATCAATAAAGGTTTAAAACGCTTTACGTAGATTATCAAATAATGATAATCTAAAATATCCTGTTTACACACGACCATTACATAATGGTTTACAATACAAATATGTTACAACAAAATAAGTTTCTTGAATGCAGTTTTTACACAATATCATACAAGCATGGACTCCAAATCTTGTCCTTATTTAAGTATGTGACAGCGGAAGCTCTTAATAATCACCTGAGAATAAACATGCTTAAAACGTCAACAAAAATGTTGGTGAGTTATAGGTTTAACCTATATATATCAAATCGTAACAATAGACCACAAGATTTCATATTTCAATACACATCCCATACATAGAGATAAAAATCATTCATATGGTGAACACCTGGTAACCGACAATAACAAGATGCATATATAAGAATATCCCCATCATTCCGGGACACCCTTCGGATATGATATAAATTTCGAAGTACTAAAGCATCCGGTACTTTGGATGGGGTTTGTTAGGCCCAATAGATCTATCTTTAGGATTCGCGTCAATTAGGGTGTCTGTTCCCTAATTCTTAGATTACCAGACTTAATAAAAAGGGGCATATTCGATTTCGATAATTCAACCATAGAATGTAGTTTCACGTACTTGTGTCTATTTTGTAAATCATTTATAAAACCTGCATGTATTCTCATCCCAAAAATATTAGATTTTGAAAGTGGGACTATAACTCACTTTCACTGATTTTTACTTCGTCGGGAAGTAAGACTTGGCCACTGGTTGATTCACGAACCTATAACAATATATACATATATATCAAAGTATGTTCAAAATATATTTACAACACTTTTAATATATTTTGATGTTTTAAGTTTATTAAGTCAGCTGTCCTCGTTAGTAACCTACAACTAGTTGTCCACAGTTAGATGTACAGAAATAAATCGATAAATATTATCTTGAATCAATCCACGACCCAGTGTATACGTATCTCAGTATTGATCACAACTCAAACTATATATATTTTGGAATCAACCTCAACCCTGTATAGCTAACTCCAACATTCACATATAGAGTGTCTATGGTTGTTCCGAAATATATATAGATGTGTCGACATGATAGGTCGAAACATTGTATACGTGTCTATGGTATCTCAAGATTACATAATATATAATACAAGTTGATTAAGTTATGGTTGGAATAGATTTGTTACCAATTTTCACGTAGCTAAAATGAGAAAAATTATCCAATCTTGTTTTACCCATAACTTCTTCATTTTAAATCCGTTTTGAGTGAATCAAATTGCTATGGTTTCATATTGAACTCTATTTTATGAATCTAAACAAAAAAAGTATAGGTTTATAGTCGGAAAAATAAGTTACAAGTCGTTTTTGTAAAGGTAGTCATTTCAGTCGAAAGAACGACGTCTAGATGACCATTTTAGAAAACATACTTCCACTTTGAGTTTAACCATAATTTTTGGATATAGTTTCATGTTCATAATAAAAATCATTTTCTCAGAATAACAACTTTTAAATCAAAGTTTATCATAGTTTTTAATTAACTAACCCAAAACAGCCCGCGGTGTTACTACGACGGCGTAAATCCGGTTTTATGGTGTTTTTCGTGTTTCCAGGTTTTAAATCATTAAGTTAGCATATCATATAGATATAGAACATGTGTTTAGTTGATTTTAAAAGTCAAGTTAGAAGGATTAACTTTTGTTTGCGAACAAGTTTAGAATTAACTAAACTATGTTCTAGTGATTACAAGTTTAAACCTTCGAATAAGATAGCTTTATATGTATGAATTGAATGATGTTATGAACATCATTACTACCTTAAGTTCCTTGGATGAACCTACTGGAAAAGATAAAAATGGATCTAGCTTCAATGGATCCTTGGATGGCTCAAAGTTCTTGAAGCAAAATCATGACACGAAAACAAGTTCAAGTAAGATCATCACTTGAAATAAGATTGTTATAGTTATAGAAATTGAACCAAAGTTTGAATATGATTATTACCTTGTATTAGAATGATAACCTACTGTAAGAAACAAAGATTTCTTGAGGTTGGATGATCACCTTACAAGATTGGAAGTGAGCTAGCAAACTTGAAAGTATTCTTGATTTTATGAAACTAGAACTTTTGGAATTTATGAAGAACACTTAGAACTTGAAGATAGAACTTGAGAGAGTTCAATTAGATGAAGAAAATTGAAGAATGAAAGTGTTTGTAGGTGTTTTTGGTCGTTGGTGTATGGATTAGATATAAAGGATATGTAATTTTGTTTTCATGTAAATAAGTCATGAATGATTACTCATATTTTTGTAATCTTATGAGATATTTCATGCTAGTTGCCAAATGATGGTTCCCACATGTGTTAGGTGACTCACATGGGCTGCTAAGAGCTGATCATTGGAGTGTATATACCAATAGTACATACATCTAAAAGCTGTGTATTGTACGAGTACGAATACGGGTGCATACGAGTAGAATTGTTGATGAAACTGAACGAGAATGTAATTGTAAGCATTTTTGTTAAGTAGAAGTATTTTGATAAGTGTATTGAAGTCTTTCAAAAGTGTATAAATACATATTAAAACACTACATGTATATACATTTTAACTGAGTCGTTAAGTCATCGTTAGTCGTTACATGTAAGTGTTGTTTTGAAACCTTTAGGTTAACGATCTTGTTAAATGTTGTTAACCCAATGTTTATAATAACAAAAGAGATTTTAAATTATTATATTATTATGATATTATGATGTACGAATATCTCTTAATATGATATATATACATTAAATGTCGTTACAACGATAAACGTTACATATATGTCTCGTTTCAAAATCATTAAGTTAGTAGTCTTGTTTTTACATATGTAGTTCATTGTTAATATAATTAATGATATGTTTACTTATCATAATATCATGTTAACTATATATATAACCATATATATGTCATCATATAGTTTTTTACAAGTTTTAACGTTCGTGAATCACCGGTCAACTTGGGTGGTCAATTGTCTATATGAAACCTATTTCAATTAATCAAGTCTTAACAAGTTTGATTGCTTAACATGTTGGAAACATTTAATCATGTAAACATCAATCTCAGTTAATATATATAAACATGGAAAAGTTCGGGTCACTACAGTACCTACCCGTTAAATAAATTTCGCCCCGAAATTTTAAGCTGTTGAAGGTGTTGACGAATCTTCTGGAAATAGATGCGGGTATTTCTTCTTCATCTGATCTTCACGCTCCCAGGTGAACTCGGGTCCTCTACGAGCATTCCATCGAACCTTAACAATTGGTATCTTGTTTTGCTTAAGTCTTTTAACCTCACGATCCATTATTTCGACGGGTTCTTCGATGAATTGAAGTTTTTCGTTGATTTGGATTTCATCTAACGGAATAGTGAGATCTTCTTTAGCAAAACATTTCTTTAAATTCGAGACGTGGAAAGTGTTATGTACAGCCGCGAGTTGTTGAGGTAACTCTAGTCGGTAAGCTACTGGTCCGACACGATCAATAATCTTGAATGGTCCAATATACCTTGGATTTAATTTCCCTCGTTTACCAAATCGAACAACGCCTTTCCAAGGTGCAACTTTAAGCATGACCATCTCTCCAATTTCAAATTCTATATCTTTTCTTTTAATGTCAGCGTAGCTCTTTTGTCGACTTTGGGCGGTTTTCAACCGTTGTTGAATTTGGATGATCTTCTCGGTAGTTTCTTGTATAATCTCCGGACCCGTAATCTGTCTATCCCCCACTTCACTCCAACAAATCGGAGACCTGCACTTTCTACCATAAAGTGCTTCAAACGGCGCCATCTCAATGCTTGAATGGTAGCTGTTGTTGTAGGAAAATTCTGCTAACGGTAGATGTCGATCCCAACTGTTTCCGAAATCAATAACACAAGCTCGTAGCATGTCTTCGGATATATATTGAGCTTATTGTTCCATATTAATTGATTTCGTTGCGAGGTTTTGACCTCTATATGAGACGTTTTTCAAAGATTGCATTCATTTTAAAACAAACCATAACCTTTATTTCATCAATAAAGGTTTAAAAAGCTTTACGTAGATTATCAAATAATGATAATCTATAATATCCTGTTTACACACGACCATTACATAATGGTTTACAATACAAATATGTTACAACGAAAAAAAGTTTCTTGAATGCAGTTTTTACACAATATCATACAAGCATGGACTTCAAATCTCGTCCTTATTTAAGTATGCGATAGCGGAAGCTCTTAATAATCACCTGAGAATAAACATGCTTAAAATGTCAACAAAAAATGTTGGTGAGTTATAGGTTTAACCTATATATTATCAAATCATAATAATAGACCACAAGATTTCATATTTCAATACACATCCCATACATAGAGATAAAAATCATTCATATGGTGAACACCTGGTAACCGACATTAACAAGATGCATATTTAAGAATATCCCCATCATTCCGGGACACCCTTCGGATATGATATAAATTTCGAAGTACTAAAGCATCCGGTACTTTGGATGGGGTTTGTTAGGCCCAATAGATCTATCTTTAGGATTCGCGTCAATTAGGGTGTCTGTTCCCTAATTCTTAGATTACCAGACTTAATAAAAAGGGGCATATTCGATTTCGATAATTCAACCATAGAATGTAGTTTCACGTACTTGTGTCTATTTTGTAAATCATTTATAAAACCTGCATGTATTCTCATCCCAAAAATATTAGATTTTAAAAGTGGGACTATAACTCACTTTCACAGATTTTTACTTCGTCGGGAAGTAAGACTTGGCCACTGGTTGATTCACGAACCTATAGCAATATATACATATATATCAAAGTATGTTCAAAATATATTTACAACACTTTTAATATATTTTGATGTTTTAAGTTTATTAAGTCAGCTGTCCTCGTTAGTAACCTACAACTAGTTGTCCACAGTTAGATGTACAGAAATAAATCGATAAATATTATCTTGAATCAATCCACGACCCAGTGTATACGTATCTCAGTATTGATCACAACTCAAACTATATATATTTTGGAATCAACCTCAACCCTGTATAGCTAACTCCAACATTCACATATAGAGTGTCTATGGTTGTTCCGAAATATATATAGATGTGTCGACATGATAGGTCGAAACATTGTATACGTGTCTATGGTATCTCAAGATTACATAATATACAACACAAGTTGATTAAGTTATGGTTGGAATAGATTTGTTACCAATTTTCACGTAGCTAAAATGAGAAAAATTATCCAATCTTGTTTTACCCATAACTTCTTCATTTTAAATCCGTTTTGAGTGAATCAAATTGATATGGTTTCATATTGAACTCTATTTTATGAATCTAAACAGAAAAGTATAGGTTTGTAGTCGGAAAAATAAGTTACAAGTCATTTTTGTAAAGGTAGTCATTTCAGTCGAAAGAACGACGTCTAGATGACCATTTTAGAAAACATACTTCCACTTTGAGTTTAATCATAATTTTTGGATATAGTTTCATGTTCATAATAAAAATCATTTTCTCAGAATAACAACTTTAAAATCAAAGTTTATCATAGTTTTTAATTAACTAACCCAAAACAGCCCGCGGTGTTACTACGACGGCGTAAATTCGGTTTTACAGTGTTTTTCGTGTTTCCAGGTTTTAAATCATTAAGTTAGCATATCATATAGATATAGAACATGTGTTTAGTTGATTTTAAAAGTCAAGTTAGAAGGATTAACTTTTGTTTGCGAACAAGTTTAGAATTAACTAAACTATGTTCTAGTGATTACAAATTTAAACCTTCGAATAAGATAGCTTTATATGTATGAATCGAATGATGTTATGAACATCATTACTACCTTAAGTTCCTTGGATAAATCTACTGGAAAAGAGAAAAATGGATCTAGCTTC
Source organism: Rutidosis leptorrhynchoides (assembly GCF_046630445.1). Classification (NCBI taxonomy): domain Eukaryota; kingdom Viridiplantae; phylum Streptophyta; class Magnoliopsida; order Asterales; family Asteraceae; genus Rutidosis; species Rutidosis leptorrhynchoides. Next base: position 554,439,767 of record NC_092336.1, on the reverse strand, counting down.
AATGGATCCTTGGATGGCTCGAAGTTCTTGAAGCAGAATCATGACACGAAAACAAGTTCAAGTAAGATCATCACTTGAAATAAGATTGTTATAGTTATAGAAATTGAACCAAAGTTTGAATATGATTATTACCTTGTATTAGAATGATAACCTACTGTAAGAAACAAAGATTTCTTGAGGTTGGATGATCACCTTACAAGATTGGAAGTGAGCTAGCAAACTTGAAAGTATTCTTGATTTTATGAAACTAGAACTTTTGGAGTTTATGAAGAACACTTAGAACTTGAAGATAGAACTTGAGAGAGATCAATTAGATGAATAAAATTGAAGAATGAAAGTGTTTGTAGGTGTTTTTGGTCGTTGGTGTATGGATTAGATATAAAGGATATGTAATTTTGTTTTCATGTAAATAAGTCATGAATGATTACTCATATTTTTGTAATTTTATGAGATATTTCATGCTAGTTGCCAAATGATGGTTCCCACATGTGTTAGGTGACTCACATGGGCTGCTAAGAGCTGATCATTGGAGTGTATATACCAATAGTACATACATCTAAAAGCTGTGTATTGTACGAGTACGAATACGGGTGCATACGAGTAGAATTGTTGATGAAACTGAACGAGGATGTAATTGTAAGCATTTTTGTTAAGTAGAAGTATTTTGATAAGTGTATTGAAGTCTTTCAAAAGTGTATAAATACATATTAAAACACTACATGTATATACATTTTAACTGAGTCGTTAAGTCATCGTTAGTCGTTACATGTAAATGTTGTTTTGAAACCTTTAGGTTAACGATCTTGTTAAATGTTGTTAACCCAATGTTTATAATATCAAAAGAGATTTTAAATTATTATATTATCATGATATTATGATGTACGAATATCTCTTAATATGATATATATACATTAAATGTCGTTACAACGATAATCGTTACATATATGTCTCGCTTCAAAATCATTAAGTTAGTAGTCTTGTTTTTACATATGTAGTTCATTGTTAATATACTTAATGATATGTTTACTTATCATAATATAATGTTAACTATATATATAACCATATATATGTCATCATATAGTTTTTACAAGTTTTAACGTTCGTGAATCACCGGTGAACTTGGGTGGTCAATTGTCTATATGAAACCTATTTCAATTAATCAAGTCTTAACAAGTTTGATTGCTTAACATGTTGGAAACATTTAATCATGTAAATATCAATCTCAATTAATATATATAAACATGGAAAAGTTCGGGTCACTACAGTACCTACCCGTTAAATAAATTTCGTCCCGAAATTTTAAGCTGTTGAAGGTGTTGACGAATCTTCTGGAAATAGATGCGGGTATTTCTTCTTCATCTGATCTTCACGCTCCCAGGTGAACTCAGGTCCTCTACGAGCATTCCATCGAACTTTAACAATTGGTATCTTGTTTTGCTTAAGTCTTTTAACCTCACGATCCATTATTTCGACGGGTTCTTCGATGAATTGAAGTTTTTCGTTGATTTGGATTTCATCTAACGGAATAGTGAGATCTTCTTTAGAAAAACATTTCTTTAAATTCGAGACGTGGAAAGTGTTATGTACAGCCGCGAGTTGTTGAGGTAACTCTAGTCGGTAAGCTACTGGTCCGATACGATCAATAATCTTGAATGGTCCAATATACCTTGGATTTAATTTCCCTCGTTTACCAAATCGAACAACGCCTTTCCAAGGTGCAACTTTAAGCATGACCATCTCTCCAATTTCAAATTCTATATCTTTTCTTTTAATGTCAGCGTAGCTCTTTTGTCGACTTTGGGCGGTTTTCAACCGTTGTTGAATTTGGATGATCTTCTCGGTAGTTTCTTGTATAATCTCCGGACCCGTAATCTGTCTATCCCCCACTTCACTCCAACAAATCGGAGACCTGCACTTTCTACCATAAAGTGCTTCAAACGGCGCCATCTCAATGCTTGAATGGTAGCTGTTGTTGTAGGAAAATTCTGCTAACGGTAGATGTCGATCCCAACTGTTTCCGAAATCAATAACACATGCTCGTAGCATGTCTTCAAGCGTTTGTATCGTCCTTTCGCTCTGCCCATCAGTTTGTGGATGATAGGCAGTACTCATGTCTAGACGAGTTCCTAATGCTTGCTGTAATGTCTGCCAGAATCTTGAAATAAATCTGCCATCCCTATCAGAGATAATAGAGATTGGTATTCCATGTCTGGAGATGACTTCCTTCAAATACAGTCGTGCTAACTTCTCCATCTTGTCATCTTCTCTTATTGGCAAGAAGTGTGCTGATTTGGAGAGACGGTCAACTATTACCCAAATAGTATCAAAACCACTTGCAGTCCTTGGCAATTTAGTGATGAAATCCATGGTAATGTTTTCCCATTTCCATTCCGGGATTTCGGGTTGTTGAAGTAGACCTGATGGTTTCTGATGCTCAGCTTTGACCTTAGAACACGTCAAACATTCTCCTACGTATTTAGCAACATCGGCTTTCATACCCGGCCACCAAAAATGTTTCTTGAGATCCTTGTACATCTTCCCCGTTCCAGGATGTATTGAGTATCTGGTTTTATGAGCTTCCCTAAGTACCATTTCTCTCATATCTCCAAATTTTGGTACCCAAATCCTTTCAGCCCTATACCGGGTTCCGTCTTCCCGAATATTAAGATGCTTCTTCGATCCTTTGGGTATTTCATCCTTTAAATTTCCCTCTTTTAAAACTCCTTGTTGCGCCTCCTTTATTTGAGTAGTAAGGTTATTATGAATCATTATATTCATAGATTTTACTCGAATGGGTTCTCTGTCCTTCCTGCTCAAGGCATTGGCTACCACATTTGCCTTCCCCGGGTGGTAACGAATCTCAAAGTCGTAATCATTCAATAATTCAATCCACCTACGCTGCCTCATATTCAGCTGTTTCTGATTAAATATGTGTTGAAGACTTTTGTGGTCGGTATATATAATACTTTTGACCCCATATAAGTAGTGCCTCCAAGTCTTTAATGCAAAAACAACCGCGCCTAATTCCAAATCATGCGTCGTATAATTTTGTTCGTGAATCTTCAATTGTCTAGACGCATAAGCAATCACCTTCGTTCGTTGCATTAATACACAATCGAGACCTTGCTTTGATGCATCACAATAAATCACAAAATCATCATTCCCTTCAGGCAATGACAATATAGGTGCCGTAGTTAGCTTTTTCTTCAATAACTGAAACGCTTTCTCTTGTTCATCATTCCATTCAAATTTCTTCCCTTTATGCGTTAATGCAGTCAAGGGTTTTGCTATTCTGGAAAAGTCTTGGATGAACCTTCTGTAGTAACCAGCTAGTCCTAAAAACTGGCGTATGTGTTTCGGAGTTTTCGGGGTTTCCCACTTTTCAACAGTTTCTATCTTTGCCGGATCCACCTTAATACCTTCTTTGTTCACTATGTGACCGAGGAATTGAACTTCTTCCAACCAAAATGCACACTTTGAAAACTTAGCGTACAATTCTTCCTTCCTCAATACTTCTAACACCTTTCTCAAATGTTCACCGTGTTCTTGGTCATTCTTTGAGTAAATAAGTATGTCATCAATGAAAACAATGACAAACTTGTCAAGGTATGGTCCACACACTCGGTTCATAAGGTCCATGAACACAGCTGGTGCATTAGTTAAACCAAACGGCATGACCATAAACTCGTATTGACCGTAACGTGTTCTGAAAGCAGTCTTTGGAATATCATCTTCTTTCACCCGCATTTGATGATACCCGGAACGTAAGTCAATCTTTGAATAAACAGACGAGCCTTGTAGTTGATCAAATAAGTCGTCGATTCTCGGTAGTGGGTAGCGGTTCTTGATGGTAAGTTTGTTTAACTCTCGGTAGTCGATACATAACCTGAATGTACCATCTTTCTTCTTGACAAACAAAACAGGAGCTCCCCACGGTGATGTGCTTGGTCGAATGAAACCACGCTCTAAAAGTTCTTGTAATTGGCTTTGCAGTTCTTTCATCTCGCTGGGTGCGAGTCTGTAAGGAGCACGAGCTATTGGTGCAGCTCCTGGTACAAGATCTATTTGAAATTCAACGGATCGATGTGGGGGTAATCCCGGTAATTCTTTCGGAAATACATCGGGAAATTCTTTTGCAATGGGAACATCATTGATGCTCTTTTCTTCAGTTTGTACTTTCTCGACGTGTGCTAGAACAGCATAGCAACCTTTTCTTATTAGTTTTTGTGCCTTCAAATTACTAATAAGATGTAGCTTCGTGTTGCCCTTTTCTCCGTACACCATTAAGGGTTTTCCTTTTTCTCGTATAATGCGAATTGCATTTTTGTAACAAACGATCTCCGCTTTCACTTCTTTCAACCAGTCCATACCGATTATCACATCAAAACTCCCTAACTCTATGGGTATCAAATCAATCTTAAATGTTTCGCTAACCAGTTTAATTTCTCGATTCCGACATATATTATCTGCTGAAATTAATTTACCATTTGCTAATTCGAGTAAAAATTTACTATCCAAAGGCGTCAATGGACAACTTAATTTAGCACAAAAATCTCTACTCATATAGCTTCTATCCGCACCCGAATCAAATAAAACGTAAGCAGATTTATTGTCAATAAGAAACGTACCCGTAACAAGCTCCGGGTCTTCCTGTGCCTCTGCCGCATTAATATTGAAAACTCTTCCGCGGCCTTGTCCATTCGTGTTCTCCTGGTTCGGGCAATTTCTAATAATGTGGCCCGGTTTTCCACATTTATAACAAACTACATTGGCATAACTTGCTCCGACACTACTTGCTCCGCCATTACTCGTTCCAACACCATTTGTTCCTTTCGTTCTATTAACCCCTGGTCCGTAGACCTCACACTTCGCCACGCTATGACCATTTCTTTTACACTTGTTGCAAAATTTGGTGCAGAACCCCGAGTGATACTTTTCACACCTTTGGCATAGCTGCTTCTGATTGTTGTTATTGTTGCGGTTATTATTGTTGTTGGGATGATTGTTGTAGTTGCTGTTGTTGTTGTTGTTGTTGTTGGGCCATTTGTTGTAGTTGCGATTGATGTTGCGATTGTTGGGATAATTGTTGCGATTATTGTTGTAATTGCTGTTGTTGTTGTATTGGTGATTCTTATCACCGTTTTCCTCCCACTTTCTTTTGACTTGCTTCACATTGGCCTCTTCACCAGTCTGTTCTTTAATTCTTTCTTCAATCTGGTTCACTAGTTTGTGAGCCATTCTACATGCCTGTTGTATGGAGGCGGGCTCATGTGAACTTATATCTTCTTGGATTCTTTCTGGTAATCCTTTCACAAACGCGTCGATCTTCTCTTCCTCATCTTCGAATGCTCCCGGACACAATAGGCACAATTCTGTGAATCGTCTTTCGTACGTTGTAATATCAAATCCTTGGGTTCGTAACCCTCTAAGTTATGTCTTGAGCTTATTGACCTCGGTTCTGGGACGGTACTTCTCGTTCATCAAGTGCTTTATTATTATTATATATTATGTAATCTTAAAATTAATTTAAATATATATTTATACAACGAGTATATTTTATACATATGTTAAATATAATTTTATTAAATTTGGTAAATATTATATATGTAATTTAAATATTATTTATAGTTATTAAATATATTATAATATTTTAAACATATATAATTAATAAAATTATTTAAAAATATATATACATAATATTTAAATTTTAAAAGATCATATATAATATTACTAATAATTATTTGGTAGAGAAACAAAAACAGTGAATCTCAATTCAAATATCATAAATAGTTTAGCAGCCAGTTGTTTTTGTAATATGTACCGACAGTTTTCACGGACTGCTAAATCGTGCCCCGTTGTTCACTCAGTGGCGAATAAAAAGTCTTCAGAACAATTCCATATTTTTATAACAATTATCTTTATTTATTTCAGTCACTGTGGTATAAAATTTAATCATTAATTATTAAATAAAAAAAAATATATATATATATAATAATAATAATAATAATAATAAAATATCAAGATAGATACTTCCTCTCATTATATCTCTTTCCATAATACTTCTTTTCCATTTTCTATTTCGATTACAAGAACCAAATACCATCGGAAGCCATTACTTACGTACCACTGAAACCCAAAACAATTCTTCTTGTTTGACCCTCACCACCACCAAAACCCATTTGGGTTTTGCTGCTATTCGGACAACCTAATCCATATGTAAAAACTGCTAATACTTGCTTTTCTTTTGTTCGAAAACCATTCAATAAAAAACCACCTGCAATCTTTCGGCTGCTATTGTGTTGCTTCCATTTTTGCGAATTCTATTCCAATCACAATCACCACCACCATAAACTACCACCACCACGAAGAACCACCGCCACTTCAACCATCAAACACCCATCATCATTTTATTCAAAACCAATCACTACTTTGAAACCTTAAAACCTTCAATACATGTTGCAACCACTACTGCTATTACTGCTGCTGTCGCTGTTCTTTTCTGCCCAAAACCGTCACCTACTCACCTATGTAAACCACCACCGAACACCATCAATCACTGTTTATTGCCGCCACTAGCTATGTTCATGTTTCTGTATAAAACCGCTACCCTCACCATTAAAAACTAACTACTACAGCAGCTATTTTGATGTGAAATACTGCTACGCTGCTAAAGGATTTAGGTTATTCAAAATCCACTCAAAACCGCTGCTATGTTTTTGATTTTTGTTTGATTAATCATGAAACCCAGATGATGAACAGTGACGCATGATAATAAGATATATAGGATGATGATTGTGATGAGCTGTGATGATCCAATAATGAGAATGATATAATTATCGTGATGATTATGAAAGTGATTTTAAGATGCGCGATATTGGCGAATGATGAATAACCGAAGATCCGATATATTAATTTTTTTTATTGTTCGTCCCTATCCCTGTTTCAGTTCCAGATGGGGTCGAGAGCACCCAACTTAAGTGTTGGGCTGTTTTTTTTTTTTATTGGGTCGTAATATTGTTTTAGTTGGGCCTGCGAATTTATTGGTGGGCCAAAGTAGTATTGGGCTTGGGACATGCTTTTGGGACGAAGGAAAATGAAGAACAGAAAATAAATACGGGTTAAATATATATAACTCGAGTACATTACAGAAAAACAGAATGGATTGGTTGGTTAAGGGTGTTTTGTGTATTCAAGAGGTCATGGGTTCGAGTCTCGTTTGTGACAGCATTTTTTTTTAAGGCTTCTTGAGGTAGTTTTCTATCAAAATTATTATCATTATGATTATTATTGTTGTTATTATTAGTCTTAAAATTATTACCAATTTTATTTATCACTTCTTATGATTATTATAATTATGGTAATTATTATTATTAACCTAATGAAATTAATTATCATATTGACTAATATTAAACATAGTATCATTATAAATATTAGAATTATTATTATAAACATAAGTATTATTAATAATATCATTAGTAGTAATAAAATAGTTAAAATTATTATTATCATTATTATTATTATTATCATAATTATATGTATTATAACCATTATGATTATTTTGAATACAAAAATAAAGATTTTTAGTGATACGATTAAGATTACAAATATAGGAATTGTGATATTATTATGAAAATGATTAAAATTTTAATTAAGAGGAATCGTTAAAATTATTATAATTATTGTTATTATAGTTATTATAATTCAACTAAGTATCATTATCATTATGAATATCATTATCCATAATAACAATATTACTATTACTATTTTTATCATTATTATCATATAGTATCGTTATTATTAGTAATATTGGTAATACCAAAATTATTAACTTCACAAACAAATGATCTTCAAATAAAAAGATATTTAATATATATAACTTAACTATATTAATATTTTTATATATAAAATGGAGATATTTAGTTAAATAATAAAATATCTAAGTATTGATATAAAAATCATATCAATAATAATAACTATATATATAAAGGCTTGTTTGATTACAATTATATGTATTAATAAATATACAAATGATATATATTTAATCAAATAATTTAAATTTATAAATATATAATATTAATATTTATAAATATATAATTATTATAAATATATTTAATTATTATAATATATTTTATATTAATTACTATATTAATTATAATTATTAAGTAATATTTAATTATATTTATTAATAATATAATTTTTATAATTTAAATTTTATAATTAAATATATAATCTATTATTACTATTATAATATATTTTAAATAATAAGTATTAATTAACATAGTAAATTAATCAAATTATATATTTAATATTATATTTTTAATAATAATAATATTGATGTATTTATTAGTGTAATATATGGTACATCTTATTAGTAATTTGAAGGCACAAAAACTAATAAGAAAAGGTTGCTATGCTGTTCTAGCACACGTCGAGAAAGTACAAACTGAAGAAAAGAGCATCAATGATGTTCCCGTAGCAAAAGAATTTCCTGATGTATTTCCGAAAGAATTACCGGGATTACCCCCACATCGATCCGTTGAATTTCAAATAGATCTTGTACCAGGAGCTGCACCAATAGCTCGTGCTCCTTACAGACTCGCACCCAGCGAGATGAAAGAACTACAAAGCCAATTACAAGAACTTTTAGAGCGTGGTTTCATTCGACCAAGCACATCACCGTGGGGAGCTCCTGTTTTGTTTGTCAAGAAGAAAGATGGTACATTCAGGTTGTGTATCGACTACCGAGAGTTGAACAAACTTACCATCAAGAACCGCTACCCACTACCGAGAATCGATGACTTATTTGATCAACTACAAGGCTCGTCTGTTTATTCAAAGATTGACTTACGTTCCGGGTATCATCAAATGCGGGTGAAAGAAGATGATATTCCAAAGACTGCTTTCAGGACACGTTACGGTCATTACGAGTTTATGGTCATGCCGTTTGGTTTAACTAATGCACCAGCTGTGTTCATGGACCTTATGAACCGAGTGTGTGGACCATACCTTGACAAGTTTGTCATTGTTTTCATTGATGACATACTTATTTACTCAAAGAATGACCAAGAACACGGTGAACATTTGAGAAAGGTGTTAGAAGTATTGAGGAAGGAAGAATTGTACGCTAAGTTTTCAAAGTGTGCATTTTGGTTGGAAGAAGTTCAATTCCTCGGTCACATAGTGAACAAAGAAGGTATTAAGGTGGATCCGGCAAAGATAGAAACTGTTGAAAAGTGGGAAACCCCGAAAACTCCGAAACACATACGCCAGTTTTTAGGACTAGCTGGTTACTACAGAAGGTTCATCCAAGACTTTTCCAGAATAGCAAAACCCTTGACTGCATTAACGCATAAAGGGAAGAAATTTGAATGGAATGATGAACAAGAGAAAGCGTTTCAGTTATTGAAGAAAAAGCTAACTACGGCACCTATATTGTCATTGCCTGAAGGGAATGATGATTTTGTGATTTATTGTGACGCATCAAAGCAAGGTCTCGGTTGTGTATTAATGCAACGAACGAAGGTGATTGCTTATGCGTCTAGACAATTGAAGATTCACGAACAAAATTATACGACGCATGATTTGGAATTAGGCGCGGTTGTTTTTGCATTAAAGACTTGGAGGCACTACTTATATGGGGTCAAAAGTATTATATATACCGACCACAAAAGTCTTCAACACATATTTAATCAGAAACAACTGAATATGAGGCAGCGTAGGTGGATTGAATTATTGAATGATTACGATTTTGAGATTCGTTACCACCCGGGGAAGGCAAATGTGGTAGCCGATGCCTTGAGCAGGAAGGACAGAGAACCCATTCGAGTAAAATCTATGAATATAATGATTCATAATAACATTACTACTCAAATAAAGGAGGCGCAACAAGGAGTTTTAAAAGAGGGAAATTTAAAGGATGAAATACCCAAAGGATCGGAGAAGCATCTTAATATTCGGGAAGATGGAACCCGGTATAGGGCTGAAAGGATTTGGGTACCAAAATTTGGAGATATGAGAGAAATGGTACTTAGAGAAGCTCATAAAACCAGATACTCAATACATCCTGGAACGGGGAAGATGTACAAGGATCTCAAGAAACATTTTTGGTGGCCGGGTATGAAAGCCGATGTTGCTAAATACGTAGGAGAATGTTTGACGTGTTCTAAGGTCAAAGCTGAGCATCAGAAACCATCAGGTCTACTTCAACAACCCGAAATCCCGGAATGGAAATGGGAAAACATTACCATGGATTTCATCACTAAATTGCCAAGGACTGCAAGTGGTTTTGATACTATTTGGGTAATAGTTGATCGTCTCACCAAATCAGCACACTTCCTACCAATAAGAGAAGATGACAAGATGGAGAAGTTAGCACGACTGTATTTGAAGGAAGTCGTCTCCAGACATGGAATACCAATCTCTATTATCTCTGATAGGGATGGCAGATTTATTTCAAGATTCTGGCAGACATTACAGCAAGCATTAGGAACTCGTCTAGACATGAGTACTGCCTATCATCCACAAACTGATGGGCAGAGCGAAAGGACGATACAAACGCTTGAAGACATGCTACGAGCATGTGTTATTGATTTCGGAAACAGTTGGGATCGACATCTACCGTTAGCAGAATTTTCCTACAACAACAGCTACCATTCAAGCATTGAGATGGCGCCGTTTGAAGCACTTTATGGTAGAAAGTGCAGGTCTCCGATTTGTTGGAGTGAGGTGGGGGATAGACAGATTACGGGTCCGGAGATTATACAAGAAACTACCGAGAAGATCATCCAAATTCAACAACGGTTGAAAACCGCCCAAAGTCGACAAAAGAGCTACGCTGACATTAAAAGAAAAGATATAGAATTTGAAATTGGAGAGATGGTCATGCTTAAAGTTTCACCTTGGAAAGGCGTTGTTCGATTTGGTAAACGAGGGAAATTAAATCCAAGGTATATTGGACCATTCAAGATTATTGATCGTGTCGGACCAGTAGCTTACCGACTTGAGTTACCTCAACAACTCGCGGCTGTACATAACACTTTCCACGTCTCGAATTTGAAGAAATGTTTTGCTAAAGAAGATCTCACTATTCCGTTAGATGAAATCCAAATCAACGAAAAACTCCAATTCATCGAAGAACCCGTCGAAATAATGGATCGTGAGGTTAAAAGACTTAAGCAAAACAAGATACCAATTGTTAAGGTTCGATGGAATGCTCGTAGAGGACCTGAGTTCACCTGGGAGCGTGAAGATCAGATGAAGAAGAAATACCCGCATCTATTTCCAGAAGATTCGTCAACACCTTCAACAGCTTAAAATTTCGGGACGAAATTTATTTAACGGGTAGGTACTGTAGTGACCCGAACTTTTCCATGTTTATATATATTAATTGAGATTGATGTTTACATGATTAAATGTTTCCAACATGTTAAGCAATCAAACTTGTTAAGACTTGATTAATTGAAATAGGTTTCATATAGACAATTGACCACCCAAGTTGACCGGTGATTCACGAACGTTAAAACTTGTAAAAAACTATATGATGACATATATATGGTTATATATATAGTTAACATGATATTATGATAAGTAAACATATCATTAAGTATATTAACAATGAACTACATATGTAAAAACAAGACTACTAACTTAATGATTTTGAAATGAGACATATATGTAACGTTTATCGTTGTAACGACATTTAATGTATATATATCATATTAAGAGATATTCGTACATCATAAATTCATGATAATATAATAATTTAAAATCTCTTTTGTTATTATAAACATTGGGTTAACAACATTTAACAAGATCGTTAACCTAAAGGTTTCAAAACAACACTTACATGTAACGACTAACGATGACTTAACGACTCAGTTAAAATGTATATACATGTAATGTTTTAATATGTATTTATACACTTTTGAAAGACTTCAATACACTTATCAAAATACTTCTACTTAACAAAAATGCTTACAATTACATTCTCGTTCAGTTTCATCAACAATTCTACTCGTTTGCACCCGTATTCGTACTCGTACAATACACAGCTTTTAGATGTATGTACTATTGGTATATACACTCCAATGATCAGCTCTTAGCAGCCCATGTGAGTCACCTAACACATGTGGGAACCATCATTTGGCAACTAGCATGAAATATCTCATAAGATTACAAAAATATGAGTAATCATTCATGACTTATTTACATGAAAACAAAATTACATATCCTTTATATCTAATCCATACACCAACGACCAAAAACACCTACAAACACTTTCATTCTTCAATTTTCTTCATCTAATTGAACTCTCTCAAGTTCTATCTTCAAGTTCTAAGTGTTCTTCATAAATTTCAAAAGTTCTAGTTTCATAAAATCAAGAATACTTTCAAGTTTGCTAGCTCACTTCCAATCTTGTAAGGTGATCATCCAACCTCAAGAAATCTTTGTTTCTTACAGTAGGTTATCATTCTAATACAAGGTAATAATCATATTCAAACTTTGGTTCAATTTCTATAACTATAACAATCTTATTTCAAGTGATGATCTTACTTGAACTTGTTTTCGTGTCATGATTCTGCTTCAAGAACTTCGAGCCATCCAAGGATCCATTGAAGCTAGATCCATTTTTCTCTTTTCCAGTAGATTTATCCAAGGAACTTAAGGTAGTAATGATGTTCATAACATCATTCGATTCATACATATAAAGCTATCTTATTCGAAGGTTTAAATTTGTAATCACTAGAACATAGTTTAGTTAATTCTAAACTTGTTCGCAAACAAAAGTTAATCCTTCTAACTTGACTTTTAAAATCAACTAAACACATGTTCTATATCTATATGATATGCTAACTTAATGATTTAAAACCTGGAAACACGAAAAACACTGTAAAACCGAATTTACGCCGTCGTAGTAACACCGCGGGCTGTTTTGGGTTAGTTAATTAAAAACTATGATAAACTTTGATTTTAAAGTTGTTATTCTGAGAAAATGATTTTTATTATGAACATGAAACTATATCCAAAAATTATGATTAAACTCAAAGTGGAAGTATGTTTTCTAAAATGGTCATCTAGACGTCGTTCTTTCGACTGAAATGACTACCTTTACAAAAATGACTTGTAACTTATTTTTCCGACTAGAAACCTATACTTTTCTGTTTAGATTCATAAAATAGAGTTCAATATGAAACCATATCAATTTGATTCACTCAAAACGGATTTAAAATGAAGAAGTTATGGGTAAAACAAGATTGGATAATTTTTCTCATTTTAGCTACGTGAAAATTGGTAACAAATCTATTCCAACCATAACTTAATCAACTTGTGTTGTATATTATGTAATCTTGAGATACCATAGACACGTATACAATGTTTCGACCTATCATGTCGACACATCTATATATATTTCGGAACAACCATAGACACTCTATATGTGAATGTTGGAGTTAGCTATACAGGGTTGAGGTTGATTCCAAAATATATATAGTTTGAGTTGTGATCAATACTGAGATACGTATACACTGGGTCGTGGATTGATTCAAGATAATATTTATCGATTTATTTCTGTACATCTAACTGTGGACAACTAGTTGTAGGTTACTAACGAGGACAGCTGACTTAATAAACTTAAAACATCAAAATATATTAAAAGTGTTGTAAATATATTTTGAACATACTTTGATATATATGTATATATTGTTATAGGTTCGTGAATCAACCAGTGGCCAAGTCTTACTTCCCGACGAAGTAAAAATCTGTGAAAGTGAGTTATAGTCCCACTTTTAAAATCTAATATTTTTGGGATGAGAATACATGCAGGTTTTATAAATGATTTACAAAATAGACACAAGTACGTGAAACTACATTCTATGGTTGAATTATCGAAATTGAATATGCCCCTTTTTATTAAGTCTGGTAATCTAAGAATTAGGGAACAGACACCCTAATTGACGCGAATCCTAAAGATAGATCTATTGGGCCTAACAAACCCCATCCAAAGTACCGGATGCTTTAGTACTTCGAAATTTATATCATATCCGAAGGGTGTCCCGGAATGATGGGGATATTCTTAAATATGCATCTTGTTAATGTCGGTTACCAGGTGTTCACCATATGAATGATTTTTATCTCTATGTATGGGATGTGTATTGAAATATGAAATCTTGTGGTCTATTATTATGATTTGATAATATATAGGTTAAACCTATAACTCACCAACATTTTTTGTTGACATTTTAAGCATGTTTATTCTCAGGTGATTATTAAGAGCTTCCGCTATCGCATACTTAAATAAGGACGAGATTTGAAGTCCATGCTTGTATGATATTGTGTAAAAACTGCATTCAAGAAACTTTTTTTCGTTGTAACATATTTGTATTGTAAACCATTATGTAATGGTCGTGTGTAAACAGGATATTATAGATTATCATTATTTGATAATCTACGTAAAGCTTTTTAAACCTTTATTGATGAAATAAAGGTTATGGTTTGTTTTAAAATGAATGCAATCTTTGAAAAACGTCTCATATAGAGGTCAAAACCTCGCAACGAAATCAATTAATATGGAACGTTTTTAATCAATAAGAACGGGACATTTATCTGGACGAATACATTACATTTGGTTACATCGCGAGGTACTTGACCTCTATATGATACATTTTACAAACATTACATTCGTTTTTAAAAGACAAACTTTCATTTACATCGAAAGTTGACGACATGCATACCATTTCATAATACATCCAACTATAGTTGACTTAATAATAATCTTGATGAACTCGATGACTCGAATGCAACGTCTTTTGAAATATGTCATGAATGACTCCAATTAATATCTCTAATATGAGCAAATGCACAGCGAAAGATTTCTTTCATACCTGAGAATAAACATGCTTTCAAGTGTCAACCAAAAGGTTGGTGAGTTCATAAGTTTATCATAAAAAATAAAATTCATCATTTTGATAGACCACAAGATTTAAATGCTGCATGGTACAAATGGGCCCGAATCCTATACCCACCTGTAATGTACATGCTATATCTTTTAAATACAGTACATCTTTCTCGTGTATGAAACCATTTTCCTAAATCATAGTAACCGTACACATATCTTGTGCACAAAAATAACATACACATAACCTGTGTATAAAATCATTCTCTCGATATATAACATTCACATCAACTGGTGGCAATTATCATGTCCACATAATTCAATGGTGGCAATTATCATGTCCACATAATTCAATGGTGGCAATTATCATGTCCACATAATTCAATAATAATCCGCAGAACTTCTGTCTACATAATAATTCATTCGAGGAATGTTTTGCTTGTGTCTATCTCGTCAAACATTTATAAAAGCATTTCATGTATTCGCAGTTCAAAATATATTTCAAAAGCATTTAATAAAGCAGTTGTAAAAAACAGCGCATGTATTCTCAGTCCCAAAAATGTAAAGAGAAAAAGGGATCAAATGAAACTCACTCTACAATATTTTGTAGTAAAAATATTCATACGACGAAACTGAACAATGCAGGGTTGACCTCGGATTCACGAACCTATATCAATTATATATATATATATATTAACACATATAATTGTAATTGAACAAATCTAGGTATTATTATTATTTGTTATTTTAGTAACTTGTTCGTTTCATTAATAACTAAATTAACTATATTTTTTTATACATTAAATAGATAATTAATATTTATTACAAACATATTAATATAGTTATGTTTTATGTAAATAATATATTTTTATATAAAAAATCTTTATTTGATATATTAATAATACTAATAATAATAATGATAAAAATAATAATAATATTAGTGTTAGAAATAATAAAAATGATAATAAAAATAATAATGATAAAAATAATGATAATTCTAATAATAATAATAATAATGATAGTTCTAATAATAAAAATGATAATTTATATATAAAAAAAATTAATTAGTTTCAATAATAATACTACTTACATAAAAATGATGATGATGATGATGATGATGATGATAATAATAATAATAATAATAATAATAATAATAATAATAATAATAATAATAATAATAATAATAATAATAATAATAATAATAATAATAATAATAATAATAATAATAATAATAATAAGTAAACTACCTCAAAGAAGTAGTCCAAAAAAAAAATACCCAAGTCCAGGCTTAAACCCGCGACATCCCGCTAACCCGATAACATCCTTAACCAAAGCTCTGTCTGTTTTATTTTCTAATTAATATGATTCTTATATTTATATAACCCCCTTTTCTTCCTGTTTTCCCTTTCTTCTTCTATTTCTAAAAAAATTATGTCACAACCGGGGTTCGAACCCACGACCTCTCGTTTAACCACAATCACCCCTAACCATGTAAGCTATTTCGATTTTCTGATTTAATTACTTCCTTAAATCTATTTATCCCTAATCCAATTCTATTTATAACAGGCCTAAATATCAAGTCCATCTTCAAATCTAATTGGCCCAATACTAATTCGATCCATCACCATTTTAATTAACCCACTTGATCAAGAAGCCCGCTCTAGATGGACTAGTTCAATTTATTAATAAACCCAACAGCTTCTTTTGTTATTTAGAAAAATTTTTTTGCAGTGGCCTAGATTCGAACTCAGGACCTCTTATTAACCTGATAACACCCTAACCATTGAACCATTGCTTACTTTCTGATTCATTTAGGATTTTAAATTCTTTTAACATATTTTCAGTTTCCATCTTCTTCAAAAACTAAACCCAGAACTATTCATCGTCTCCTTCATTTTTATTATTTACATAAAATCATGGTTTCATTTCCTTCATTATATTCGTACATGTTAAGTTTTAAATGATCATTATCATACAACACTTTTATTTATCTCAATGACAAATCTAGTCTCTAAACGCTCTCGTTTGAAACATTCTTAAGTTTAAAATTAGTCGATGATAGTATGACAAAACTCAAACCTAAACATGATGAATTTTTTTTACGTACATTTAAGATGTATACCTTTTGGTATTAAGATCTACATTTAATTTGATGATTAATATATTCTACAATTTGCATTATAATTATTCATTAATGTATTTTGCTCGATAACTTTATTAGGCTAGCTAGTCTCTTTTATTCAAGATACGAAATTTAAATGTTTCAAAAAGTAGACTTACCCTAGTTGAATAGGAAGCCGGTTAACCCTTAGACTTGAAGTCGACCGAGTCAATCCATGAATACTTGGAGGTGACCTACTACGTCACAGCTTACGTGACACCTAACCGAAACTTTTTTTGTTGTTGAAGGTGGTGTAACGTAATTGTGGGTTCTGGGTTCTCGGTGGTGAGGATGAACATGATAGCTCACAATGGAAGAAGAAAATAATAAGGTAATGGTTTGTTCATGGTTGTGATCGATTGGAAAAAAAATATAAAGAAGGTAGTGATGTTGGCGCACAAGAAACAGAAACAAAGAAAAGAGATGGTGACACCATGGTGGTTGTAAAGGGTGGCGTTAATGGTGGTTCTTCATGGGTTTAAGATGGTGGTTCGTCGGAGTTGGTGGCCGGAGGTGTTAGAGGTTTAAAACAAAATAATTAATATTAACTTCATGACTGATCATTTTGTTTCTCAAACGTACAACCTTCAAAACGAACTCGCATGGAACCGAAGGCCAACGTGTAAGGGTTAAGTGTTCTCGTAGGCATCTCGTCGTCTCCTGGACTCTCTCTGATTTCTTTGATTGAATGGATTCTTAGTTCATTAGATTGTTGGCTATATTTGTTGTTGGTGTACATATACCTTATATTTATATATGCACTTTATATAAAAAAAATAGTATAAAAGATGAATTAGAGGTACACAAATATGCCGAGCAAAAAGTCATGTATTAACTATAGATGGGTCCGGAATAAAAAGGGGATGTGATTAGGTTGGTTATGGATTATAGCTGGATTCATTGGCCTTTTCTTCTAGCTTTATTATTGTGATTATTTTAAAGTTTTATCTTTGACAATATAATATTATGGTGATAGAATAGATGGGATATTTATATAATGACTATAGATAGTATATAATAATGACGCGTTCAATTGCGAAAATCACGAAATCACGATAATATGAAACCAAAAAACTTACGTCTTGACAACATGGGCTTGACCCTTTTCAATTAGTAACTTCACATCTATTTAAAAATCTCAATATTTTTAGTATTTATTTAATTTTGATCACTAAGTCATATAGATACCACATATCTATTTTATCTCATCAATTATTATTTATTTATTGATCATGATGTAGTATAAGTAAATAATTCATATGATACATATTAACTTGCATATTTAAATTTACATTTTCATTATTAACTCGATTGTTACTTAAAACGATTTTAATATGGATAATATATCGTGTCCCATTGATAATTAGTGACGGATAAAAGTCTTCGGAAAAATCTCAAAATTTTAAATTAAATAGTTTTATTTATTTTGGTCATTATGGTATAAAATTCGATCCTTAATTTATTAAATAAAAATTACATCAACTGTCCCTCTCATTTATGGGTGAAATATAAAAAGTGTTAAAATTAAATAACTAGATCCTAAATACATTTTTAGTAAGCCTAAAATTTATAGAACTCATTTTCGGATTACCGTTTATTTTAAATCACATAAGTTTGATTTAAGTTTCTCTAATTAATAATCGAAGCGTCTAACGAGTATTACAATCATTTTTAATATACTTTATTTATATATATAGATATATTTTAAATAATAATCATTATAATATCCTATTTTTATCTTATTAATTTTTAATAACAACAACATATAATACATCAAATTTTATTTCGAATTATTATTTATATATACATACACACATATCTATTTACAATTAATTATTCGTGAATCGTCGAGAGCAGTCGAAGGTCAAATAAATATATGAAAAGTTCAAAATTTTTGAGACACAACCTAACAGACTTTGCTTATCGTGTCAAAGATATTAAATCGTATCGAGAGTTTGGTTCAAAATTAGTCGAAATTTTCCGGGTCACTACAGTACCTACCTGTTAAAGAAATTTCGTCCCGAAATTTGAGTGAGGTCGTCATGGCTAACAATAAAAATGTTTTCATGACGAATATGAGTTGATAAATAGAGTTTTATCATTATTGATTAATATAGATAAAACTATTCGATCATGCGAAGCGTACGAGTGAAGCTATCACAAAAGAGTAAAAAGTTTCGTCTTAACTTTTGACATAGTCATGGTGGATTTTCGGAATTCAAGGAAAAAGATAGAACTATCAAGATAATATGTTCTTGATATGTTTAGAGGTTAGATAGAATGTAAGAGTCGTGTAACATGGCACATGATGACGTTTTGATCTGTGAATCATCACGTTCCATTAGAAACTCAGCATGACTTACTGTAATATAATCACGTTGATCAAGTGTCATTATATTATACTAACTCATGCATCAGTTCCCAACACTACTTCAAAAATATTCATAGTTTAAACTAGAAAGTTTACAGAATATAGAAACTAAACAGTTTCTTATATGATGTAACACTGACAACGCGAAGAGATAAATGATTTCAGATAAGAATAGTTATGAAAATATTTTCAGAAATATCGAGGATATTTATAATGAAAGATTCGATGATATTATAGAATTTTAGAATCAAATTGTGATGAAAAAAATTCATTCACGATGATTTAGAGCATTTAAGGAGCAAGATATTCGCTAAATATTTCATCAGAAACAGAATCATCAGGATTCTTAATGTACAAGTTTAGTCCTTGTGATTTGTTCAGAGACTCCTTCGTAGTTTGCTCAATCAGTTTTTCAGTTTTAAACTTTTTCTGAGCTTTGCCAACATACAATTCTTTATCATCAACTTTTGGCTGTTGAGGTCATTTACAGTTTTTGTTGCTTCATTCAACTTTTCAAAATTCAGAGCATTAATTCGCAGACTGGGTGCTTTTCAGAATTTCAGAATGAAAGATCATAGTTCTAAGAGATAAATGTTATATGGATACATATAACTGTTGATGTGGAAACGTTGCGAGACTCACAATTCAGATTTGCTGATTCCCGGTAATTGATATGGCAATTCTCGTTACAAGATGCTGATGAGTTCATGATAAGACTTCAATAGATAAATATAGTGTTTTGTCGAAGAGATTTAAGTCAAGGAGCAATGAGGTTGCCGGTACGTCTACTGGTAATATGATGAAATATAAAAAGTTCCCCGGTAACAATAAAAGAGCACACATATATATCAAGGTTATAATAAGGTTGTTTCAAACGAAAAATTGAAGTTGACTTGTTGGAGCTGTGACAAAATTGGCTAATTTGGAAAGAGATTGCAAAGTTATTTTCGGTAATAACAACGCCAAAGGAGCTAGCACAGATACGTGTTAAACGTTTACTCAGTTTCTGAGAGTTTTTCAGGCGCATAACTACATGCATCAATCTTTTCTTCCGTAGATGAAGTGCGGTTGGTTCATCCTCTCGATTGAGGTGTTTTCAAGAATCTTGAAATGTTTGAACGCAGATTATAATCGTCAAGATACAAATGAGGTTTAAAATGAAATCAAGTGGCAAACTTGAAGACTTGTTTAGTTTCATATGTTATAATCAATATTTTAATTCATTTTAATTGTCCAGTGTTGGTAGTCCACAGTGGATAGTCCACAGTAACAGTCCAGTAATTCATATATAGTTTAATATATAATATTCGAATTAATTAATACGTATCGTGACCCGTATACGTCTCAGACTCGATCACAACTCAAACTATATATATATATATATATATATATATATATGGGTCGATATGATATGTCAAAACATTATATACGTGTCCCGATATTTAAAATGCGTAAATAACAGAATAACGATAAATAAAGTGCGTAAAATAAATAACAAAAATTAAATGACGATAAATAAAATTGCAAGAATGTAAATTGCGATAATTAAATTGTGATAAATAAAATGTAACCAGTTAGCTAGGAACAGTTAGCTAGGATCTTGTTAGCGTGGTTTCTTAATAAAATTTAATATTGTTAATTAGTCTGTTTCTAATCAATTTTTATTGTGTCTATTATTTCTTCATTATGCCACTTGTTGGATTCTGATAGGCCAAATCCAAATATGAAATTGAATTTGAATGAAAATAGTTATTATGCGGTGAGCGGATACGTATAACGGTGGATGTAAGTAGTATAGTAAATGACTGTTGGATCAGATTCGAAGAACGTACAATGTAATTTATTAATGTGAAATCTAAATATTCTTCGGGTATTACCTACCCGTTAAAATATTTTCACCGTTAAAAGTTTGTACAAAAGAATTTTTAATTCCAATCTTTATGAAAATATACTTGCATATATATTTTCCTCAGATGTAATCATGGATTTAATAAGTCAATATGATATTAGACTTATTTGATTTACCGTTAGAATAAGAATATATAATCTCTAAAACATTAAAGATTATATAATTGCCATGTCGAACGAAGATAAATGATGTAGAATGATTCGTAGAACGATGATTGTACTCGAGGTACAGAATGAGGTGTTGAGCATGTAATGTTGAAACTTATGTTGTTGGTTGTACTGTTGATGCAGGTGATGTTGCTGAAGCTGGTACTTTTTGCACCATATTCTCCAAATTGTTTTTTTTTTAATCGCGAAGTTCATTGACTTATTACTCCAGGATGATTGTCGGTCGGAACGAGCGGATGAATAAGGTTCAGAATTGTGGATAGAATATAATCTTGTCGAGTTACCCTGGAAATGAGACTGAAAATGGTGTCTCGAACAGGTTCGCCGGTAAACGCTTCAGGTTCATTGTCAAGAGGTGAATTCGGTTGGTGGAAAGGATCAACTTATTCTCATCTTCAATGATTAAGTCGACTACGAACTCATCAGATGAATTGGGGATGGTTGATTGGCTGATTCATTCTGGTGACGCTTCTTCTGGAGCTTAGGTGAACATCCATGTCAGAATAGTTGTCGGAATAACTATCGGAATAGCTATCGGAATCTGAGGGACTCGAACTGGTTTAGGGATTCATCCTGTACGATCAGATGAAGAATTTTCGATAAGAAATAGATTAAAAGATATAGATTAGTACCCTGCAGTACATAATTTACATATGCATATATAATACTAAAATCCCATAAGTTACGGAGGAATCTACGGAATACAACAGGCAAAGTTACAGTAACAGATATGCTAAGATATGAAGTAGCAGATACGCTAAGATATGAATTTATCTATACACTGTCTATACAATAGAGGCAGTAAGACGTGTCTAGACTTTAAGGATGATAAGCAAATAAATTTTCGACACGAAATGATAAGCAAAACTTTTGACATGCAGACACAGTCGAAGTCCAGACCCACTAATGCATCTAAACAACTATCAGTCAGACACACTAATGCAAGACCTGGTTCACTAAGACCACCGCTCTGATACCAACTCTAACAACTCAGATGAAGATCAGTGTGTCTGACTGAAATGTAAATATTACCAACTTTTAAATATTTTATAATTCATTAATATTTAACAAATATATTATACAGGATGAACAAAATAATATAATTTATTATTTCAAAAATAATTTTATTAAATAGAATTATTAATTTATATATACATATTATGTATATTTATTAAATAATTATAAAATCTAATATGATCTTTTCCATGTATATATTATAAATATTAATTGTCTATAATATTTAAATTTATAAGAACGTACAAAATATTATGTTGCATCTCTAAGAATGTAATGTTTGTAAAATGTATCATATAGAGGTCAAGTACCTCGCGATGTAACCAAATGTAATGTATTCGTCCAGATGGATTAGGACGGGTCGTTAGAGTTGGTATCAGAGCGGTGGTCTTAGTGAACCAGGTCTTGCATTAGTGTGTCTGACTGATAGTTGTTTAGATGCATTAGTGGGTCTGGACTTCGACTGTGTCTGCATGTCAAAAGTTTTGCTTATCATTTCGTGTCGAAAATTTATTTGCTTATCATCCTTAAAGTCTAGACACGTCTTACTGCCTCTATTGTATAGACAGTGTATAGATAAATTCATATCTTAGCGTATCTGCTACTTCATATCTTAGCATATCTGTTACTGTAACTTTGCCTGTTGTATTCCGTAGATTCCTCCGTAACTTATGGGATTTTAGTATTATATATGCATATGTAAATTATGTACTGCAGGGTACTAATCTATATCTTTTAATCTATTTCTTATCGAAAATTCTTCATCTGATCGTACAGGATGAATCCCTAAACCAGTTCGAGTCCCTCAGATTCCGATAGCTATTCCGATAGTTATTCCGACAACTATTCTGACATGGATGTTCACCTAAGCTCCAGAAGAAGCGTCACCAGAATGAATCAGCCAATCAACCATCCCCAATTCATCTGATGAGTTCGTAGTCGACTTAATCATTGAAGATGAGAATAAGTTGATCCTTTCCACCAACCGAATTCACCTCTTGACAATGAACCTGAAGCGTTTACCGGCGAACCTGTTCGAGACACCATTTTCAGTCTCATTTCCAGGGTAACTCGACAAGATTATATTCTATCCACAATTCTGAACCTTATTCATCCGCTCGTTCCGACCGACAATCATCCTGGAGTAATAAGTCAATGAACTTCGCGATTAAAAAAAACAATTTGGAGAATATGGTGCAAAAAGTACCAGCTTCAGCAACATCACCTGCATCAACAGTACAACCAACAACATAAGTTTCAACATTACATGCTCAACACCTCATTCTGTACCTCGAGTACAATCATCGTTCTACGAATCATTCTACATCATTTATCTTCGTTCGACATGGCAATTATATAATCTTTAATGTTTTAGAGATTATATATTCTTATTCTAACGGTAAATCAAATAAGTCTAATATCATATTGACTTATTAAATCCATGATTACATCTGAGGAAAATATATATGCAAGTATATTTTCATAAAGATTGGAATTAAAAATTCTTTTGTACAAACTTTTAACGGTGAAAATATTTTAACGGGTAGGTAATACCCGAAGAATATTTAGATTTCACATTAATAAATTACATTGTACGTTCTTCGAATCTGATCCAACAGTCATTTACTATACTACTTACATCCACCGTTATACGTATCCGCTCACCGCATAATAACTATTTTCATTCAAATTCAATTTCATATTTGGATTTGGCCTATCAGAATCCAACAAGTGGCATAATGAAGAAATAATAGACACAATAAAAATTGATTAGAAACAGACTAATTAACAATATTAAATTTTATTAAGAAACCACGCTAACAAGATCCTAGCTAACTGTTCCTAGCTAACTGGTTACATTTTATTTATCACAATTTAATTATCGCAATTTACATTCTTGCAATTTTATTTATCGTCATTTAATTTTTGTTATTTATTTTACGCACTTTATTTATCGTTATTCTGTTATTTACGCATTTTAAATATCGGGACACGTATATAATGTTTTGACATATCATATCGACCCATATATATATATATATATATATATATATATATATATATATATATATATATATATATATATATATATATATATATATATATATAGTTTGAGTTGTGATCGAGTCTGAGACGTATACGGGTCACGATACGTATTAATTAATTCGAATATTATATATTAAACTATATATGAATTACTGGACTGTTACTGTGGACTATCCACTGTGGACTACCAACACTGGACAATTAAAATGAATTAAAATATTGATTATAACATATGAAACTAAACAAGTCTTCAAGTTTGCCACTTGATTTCATTTTAAACCTCATTTGTATCTTGACGATTATAATCTGCGTTCAAACATTTCAAGATTCTTGAAAACACCTCAATCGAGAGGATGAACCAACCGCACTTCATCTACGGAAGAAAAGATTGATGCATGTAGTTATGCGCCTGAAAAACTCTCAGAAACTGAGTAAACGTTTAACACGTATCTGTGCTAGCTCCTTTGGCGTTGTTATTACCGAAAATAACTTTGCAATCTCTTTCCAAATTAGCCAATTTTGTCACAGCTCCAACAAGTCAACTTCAATTTTTCGTTTGAAACAACCTTATTATAACCTTGATATATATGTGTGCTCTTTTATTGTTACCGGGGAACTTTTTATATTTCATCATATTACCAGTAGACGTACCGGCAACCTCATTGCTCCTTGACTTAAATCTCTTCGACAAAACACTATATTTATCTATTGAAGTCTTATCATGAACTCATCAGCATCTTGTAACGAGAATTGCCATATCAATTACCGGGAATCAGCAAATCTGAATTGTGAGTCTCGCAACGTTTCCACATCAACAGTTATATGTATCCATATAACATTTATCTCTTAGAACTATGATCTTTCATTCTGAAATTCTGAAAAGCACCCAGTCTGCGAATTAATGCTCTGAATTTTGAAAAGTTGAATGAAGCAACAAAAACTGTAAATGACCTCAACAGCCAAAAGTTGATGATAAAGAATTGTATGTTGGCAAAGCTCAGAAAAAGTTTAAAACTGAAAAACTGATTGAGCAAACTACGAAGGAGTCTCTGAACAAATCACAAGGACTAAACTTGTACATTAAGAATCCTGATGATTCTGTTTCTGATGAAATATTTAGCGAATATCTTGCTCCTTAAATGCTCTAAATCATCGTGAATGAATTTTTTTCATCACAATTTGATTCTAAAATTCTATAATATCATCGAATCTTTCATTATAAATATCCTCGATATTTCTGAAAATATTTTCATAACTATTCTTATCTGAAATCATTTATCTCTTCGCGTTGTCAGTGTTACATCATATAAGAAACTGTTTAGTTTCTATATTCTGTAAACTTTCTAGTTTAAACTATGAATATTTTTGAAGTAGTGTTGGGAACTGATGCATGAGTTAGTATAATATAATGACACTTGATCAACGTGATTATATTACAGTAAGTCATGCTGAGTTTCTAATGGAACGTGATGATTCACAGATCAAAACGTCATCATGTGCCATGTTACACGACTCTTACATTCTATCTAACCTCTAAACATATCAAGAACATATTATCTTGATAGTTCTATCTTTTTCCTTGAATTCCGAAAATCCACCATGACTATGTCAAAAGTTAAGACGAAACTTTTTACTCTTTTGTGATAGCTTCACTCGTACGCTTCGCATGATCGAATAGTTTTATCTATATTAATCAATAATGATAAAACTCTATTTATCAACTCATATTCGTCATGAAAACATTTTTATTGTTAGCCATGACGACCTCACTCAAATTTCGGGACGAAATTTCTTTAACAGGTAGGTACTGTAGTGACCCGGAAAATTTCGACTAATTTTGAACCAAACTCTCGATACGATTTAATATCTTTGACACGATAAGCAAAGTCTGTTAGGTTGTGTCTCAAAAATTTTGAACTTTTCATATATTTATTTGACCTTCGACTGCTCTCGACGATTCACGAATAATTAATTGTAAATAGATATGTGTGTATGTATATATAAATAATAATTCGAAATAAAATTTGATGTATTATATGTTGTTGTTATTAAAAATTAATAAGATAAAAATAGGATATTATAATGATTATTATTTAAAATATATCTATATATATAAATAAAGTATATTAAAAATGATTGTAATACTCGTTAGACGCTTCGATTATTAATTAGAGAAACTTAAATCAAACTTATGTGATTTAAAATAAACGGTAATCCGAAAATGAGTTCTATAAATTTTAGGCTTACTAAAAATGTATTTAGGATCTAGTTATTTAATTTTAACACTTTTTATATTTCACCCATAAATGAGAGGGACAGTTGATGTAATTTTTATTTAATAAATTAAGGATCGAATTTTATACCATAATGACCAAAATAAATAAAACTATTTAATTTAAAATTTTGAGATTTTTCCGAAGACTTTTATCCGTCACTAATTATCAATGGGACACGATATATTATCCATATTAAAATCGTTTTAAGTAACAATCGAGTTAATAATGAAAATGTAAATTTAAATATGCAAGTTAATATGTATCATATGAATTATTTACTTATACTACATCATGATCAATAAATAAATAATAATTGATGAGATAAAATAGATATGTGGTATCTATATGACTTAGTGATCAAAATTAAATAAATACTAAAAATATTGAGATTTTTAAATAGATGTGAAGTTACTAATTGAAAAGGGTCAAGCCCATGTTGTCAAGACGTAAGTTTTTTGGTTTCATATTATCGTGATTTCGTGATTTTCGCAATTGAACGCGTCATTATTATATACTATCTATAGTCATTATATAAATATCCCATCTATTCTATCACCATAATATTATATTGTCAAAGATAAAACTTTAAAATAATCACAATAATAAAGCTAGAAGAAAAGGCCAATGAATCCAGCTATAATCCATAACCAACCTAATCACATCCCCTTTTTATTCCGGACCCATCTATAGTTAATACATGACTTTTTGCTCGGCATATTTGTGTACCTCTAATTCATCTTTTATACTATTTTTTTTATATAAAGTGCATATATAAATATAAGGTATATGTACACCAACAACAAATATAGCCAACAATCTAATGAACTAAGAATCCATTCAATCAAAGAAATCAGAGAGAGTCCAGGAGACGACGAGATGCCTACGAGAACACTTAACCCTTACACGTTGGCCTTCGGTTCCATGCGAGTTCGTTTTGAAGGTTGTACGTTTGAGAAACAAAATGATCAGTCATGAAGTTAATATTAATTATTTTGTTTTAAACCTCTAACACCTCCGGCCACCAACTCCGACGAACCACCATCTTAAACCCATGAAGAACCACCATTAACGCCACCCTTTACAACCACCATGGTGTCACCATCTCTTTTCTTTGTTTCTGTTTCTTGTGCGCCAACATCACTACCTTCTTTATATTTTTTTTCCAATCGATCACAACCATGAACAAACCATTACCTTATTATTTTCTTCTTCCATTGTGAGCTATCATGTTCATCCTCACCACCGAGAACCCAGAACCCACAATTACGTTACACCACCTTCAACAACAAAAAAAGTTTCGGTTAGGTGTCACGTAAGCTGTGACGTAGTAGGTCACCTCCAAGTATTCATGGATTGACTCGGTCGACTTCAAGTCTAAGGGTTAACCGGCTTCCTATTCAACTAGGGTAAGTCTACTTTTTGAAACATTTAAATTTCGTATCTTGAATAAAAGAGACTAGCTAGCCTAATAAAGTTATCGAGCAAAATACATTAATGAATAATTATAATGCAAATTGTAGAATATATTAATCATCAAATTAAATGTAGATCTTAATACCAAAAGGTATACATCTTAAATGTACGTAAAAAAAAAATTCATCATGTTTAGGTTTGAGTTTTGTCATACTATCATCGACTAATTTTAAACTTAAGAATGTTTCAAACGAGAGCGTTTAGAGACTAGATTTGTCATTGAGATAAATAAAAGTGTTGTATGATAATGATCATTTAAAACTTAACATGTACGAATATAATGAAGGAAATGAAACCATGATTTTATGTAAATAATAAAAATGAAGGAGACGATGAATAGTTCTGGGTTTAGTTTTTGAAGAAGATGGAAACTGAAAATATGTTAAAAGAATTTAAAATCCTAAATGAATCAGAAAGTAAGCAATGGTTCAATGGTTAGGGTGTTATCAGGTTAATAAGAGGTCCTGAGTTCGAATCTAGGCCACTGCAAAAAAAAATTTTTCTAAATAACAAAAGAAGCTGTTGGGTTTATTAATAAATTGAACTAGTCCATCTAGAGCGGGCTTCTTGATCAAGTGGGTTAATTAAAATGGTGATGGATCGAATTAGTATTGGGCCAATTAGATTTGAAGATGGACTTGATATTTAGGCCTGTTATAAATAGAATTGGATTAGGGATAAATAGATTTAAGGAAGTAATTAAATCAGAAAATCGAAATAGCTTACATGGTTAGGGGTGATTGTGGTTAAACGAGAGGTCGTGGGTTCGAACCCCGGTTGTGACATAATTTTTTTAGAAATAGAAGAAGAAAGGGAAAACAGGAAGAAAAGGGGGTTATATAAATATAAGAATCATATTAATTAGAAAATAAAACAGACAGAGCTTTGGTTAAGGATGTTATCGGGTTAGCGGGATGTCGCGGGTTTAAGCCTGGACTTGGGTATTTTTTTTTTTGGACTACTTCTTTGAGGTAGTTTACTTATTATTATTATTATTATTATTATTATTATTATTATTATTATTATTATTATTATTATTATTATTATTATTATTATTATTATTATTATTATTATTATTATTATTATTATCATCATCATCATCATCATCATCATCATTTTTATGTAAGTAGTATTATTATTGAAACTAATTAATTTTTTTTATATATAAATTATCATTTTTATTATTAGAACTATCATTATTATTATTATTATTAGAATTATCATTATTTTTATCATTATTATTTTTATTATCATTTTTATTATTTCTAACACTAATATTATTATTATTTTTATCATTATTATTATTAGTATTATTAATATATCAAATAAAGATTTTTTATATAAAAATATATTATTTACATAAAACATAACTATATTAATATGTTTGTAATAAATATTAATTATCTATTTAATGTATAAAAAAATATAGTTAATTTAGTTATTAATGAAACGAACAAGTTACTAAAATAACAAATAATAATAATACCTAGATTTGTTCAATTACAATTATATGTGTTAATATATATATATATATAATTGATATAGGTTCGTGAATCCGAGGTCAACCCTGCATTGTTCAGTTTCGTCGTATGAATATTTTTACTACAAAATATTGTAGAGTGAGTTTCATTTGATCCCTTTTTCTCTTTACATTTTTGGGACTGAGAATACATGCGCTGTTTTTTACAACTGCTTTATTAAATGCTTTTGAAATATATTTTGAACTGCGAATACATGAAATGCTTTTATAAATGTTTGACGAGATAGACACAAGCAAAACATTCCTCGAATGAATTATTATGTAGACAGAAGTTCTGCGGATTATTATTGAATTATGTGGACATGATAATTGCCACCATTGAATTATGTGGACATGATAATTGCCACCATTGAATTATGTGGACATGATAATTGCCACCAGTTGATGTGAATGTTATATATCGAGAGAATGATTTTATACACAGGTTATGTGTATGTTATTTTTGTGCACAAGATATGTGTACGGTTACTATGATTTAGGAAAATGGTTTCATACACGAGAAAGATGTACTGTATTTAAAAGATATAGCATGTACATTACAGGTGGGTATAGGATTCGGGCCCATTTGTACCATGCATCATTTAAATCTTGTGGTCTATCAAAATGATGAATTTTATTTTTTATGATATATTAATTGATTTCGTTGCGAGGTTTTGACCTCTATATGAGACGTTTTTCAAAGATTGCATTCATTTTAAAACAAACCATAACCTTTATTTCATCAATAAAGGTTTAAAAAGCTTTACGTAGATTATCAAATAATGATAATCTATAATATCCTGTTTACACACGACCATTACATAATGGTTTACAATACAAATATGTTACAACGAAAAAAAGTTTCTTGAATGCAGTTTTTACACAATATCATACAAGCATGGACTTCAAATCTCGTCCTTATTTAAGTATGCGATAGCGGAAGCTCTTAATAATCACCTGAGAATAAACATGCTTAAAATGTCAACAAAAAATGTTGGTGAGTTATAGGTTTAACCTATATATTATCAAATCATAATAATAGACCACAAGATTTCATATTTCAATACACATCCCATACATAGAGATAAAAATCATTCATATGGTGAACACCTGGTAACCGACATTAACAAGATGCATATTTAAGAATATCCCCATCATTCCGGGACACCCTTCGGATATGATATAAATTTCGAAGTACTAAAGCATCCGGTACTTTGGATGGGGTTTGTTAGGCCCAATAGATCTATCTTTAGGATTCGCGTCAATTAGGGTGTCTGTTCCCTAATTCTTAGATTACCAGACTTAATAAAAAGGGGCATATTCGATTTCGATAATTCAACCATAGAATGTAGTTTCACGTACTTGTGTCTATTTTGTAAATCATTTATAAAACCTGCATGTATTCTCATCCCAAAAATATTAGATTTTAAAAGTGGGACTATAACTCACTTTCACAGATTTTTACTTCGTCGGGAAGTAAGACTTGGCCACTGGTTGATTCACGAACCTATAACAATATATACATATATATCAAAGTATGTTCAAAATATATTTACAACACTTTTAATATATTTTGATGTTTTAAGTTTATTAAGTCAGCTGTCCTCGTTAGTAACCTACAACTAGTTGTCCACAGTTAGATGTACAGAAATAAATCGATAAATATTATCTTGAATCAATCCACGACCCAGTGTATACGTATCTCAGTATTGATCACAACTCAAACTATATATATTTTGGAATCAACCTCAACCCTGTATAGCTAACTCCAACATTCACATATAGAGTGTCTATGGTTGTTCCGAAATATATATAGATGTGTCGACATGATAGGTCGAAACATTGTATACGTGTCTATGGTATCTCAAGATTACATAATATACAACACAAGTTGATTAAGTTATGGTTGGAATAGATTTGTTACCAATTTTCACGTAGCTAAAATGAGAAAAATTATCCAATCTTGTTTTACCCATAACTTCTTCATTTTAAATCCGTTTTGAGTGAATCAAATTGATATGGTTTCATATTGAACTCTATTTTATGAATCTAAACAGAAAAGTATAGGTTTGTAGTCGGAAAAATAAGTTACAAGTCATTTTTGTAAAGGTAGTCATTTCAGTCGAAAGAACGACGTCTAGATGACCATTTTAGAAAACATACTTCCACTTTGAGTTTAATCATAATTTTTGGATATAGTTTCATGTTCATAATAAAAATCATTTTCTCAGAATAACAACTTTAAAATCAAAGTTTATCATAGTTTTTAATTAACTAACCCAAAACAGCCCGCGGTGTTACTACGACGGCGTAAATTCGGTTTTACAGTGTTTTTCGTGTTTCCAGGTTTTAAATCATTAAGTTAGCATATAATATAGATATAGAACATGTGTTTAGTTGATTTTAAAAGTCAAGTTAGAAGGATTAACTTTTGTTTGCGAACAAGTTTAGAATTAACTAAACTATGTTCTAGTGATTACAAATTTAAACCTTCGTATAAGATAGCTTTATATGTATGAATCGAATGATGTTATGAACATCATTACTACCTTAAGTTCCTTGGATAAATCTACTGGAAAAGAGAAAAATGGATCTAGCTTCAATGGATCCTTGGATGGCTCGAAGTTCTTGAAGCAGAATCATGACACGAAAACAAGTTCAAGTAAGATCATCACTTGAAATAAGATTGTTATAGTTATAGAAATTGAACCAAAGTTTGAATATGATTATTACCTTGTATTAGAATGATAACCTACTGTAAGAAACAAAGATTTCTTGAGGTTGGATGATCACCTTACAAGATTGGAAGTGAGCTAGCAAACTTGAAAGTATTCTTGATTTTATGAAACTAGAACTTTTGGAGTTTATGAAGAACACTTAGAACTTGAAGATAGAACTTGAGAGAGATCAATTAGATGAATAAAATTGAAGAATGAAAGTGTTTGTAGGTGTTTTTGGTCGTTGGTGTATGGATTAGATATAAAGGATATGTAATTTTGTTTTCATGTAAATAAGTCATGAATGATTACTCATATTTTTGTAATTTTATGAGATATTTCATGCTAGTTGCCAAATGATGGTTCCCACATGTGTTAGGTGACTCACATGGGCTGCTAAGAGCTGATCATTGGAGTGTATATACCAATAGTACATACATCTAAAAGCTGTGTATTGTACGAGTACGAATACGGGTGCATACGAGTAGAATTGTTGATGAAACTGAACGAGGATGTAATTGTAAGCATTTTTGTTAAGTAGAAGTATTTTGATAAGTGTATTGAAGTCTTTCAAAAGTGTATAAATACATATTAAAACACTACATGTATATACATTTTAACTGAGTCGTTAAGTCATCGTTAGTCGTTACATGTAAATGTTGTTTTGAAACCTTTAGGTTAACGATCTTGTTAAATGTTGTTAACCCAATGTTTATAATATCAAAAGAGATTTTAAATTATTATATTATCATGATATTATGATGTACGAATATCTCTTAATATGATATATATACATTAAATGTCGTTACAACGATAATCGTTACATATATGTCTCGCTTCAAAATCATTAAGTTAGTAGTCTTGTTTTTACATATGTAGTTCATTGTTAATATACTTAATGATATGTTTACTTATCATAATATAATGTTAACTATATATATAACCATATATATGTCATCATATAGTTTTTACAAGTTTTAACGTTCGTGAATCACCGGTGAACTTGGGTGGTCAATTGTCTATATGAAACCTATTTCAATTAATCAAGTCTTAACAAGTTTGATTGCTTAACATGTTGGAAACATTTAATCATGTAAATATCAATCTCAATTAATATATATAAACATGGAAAAGTTCGGGTCACTACAGTACCTACCCGTTAAATAAATTTCGTCCCGAAATTTTAAGCTGTTGAAGGTGTTGACGAATCTTCTGGAAATAGATGCGGGTATTTCTTCTTCATCTGATCTTCACGCTCCCAGGTGAACTCAGGTCCTCTACGAGCATTCCATCGAACTTTAACAATTGGTATCTTGTTTTGCTTAAGTCTTTTAACCTCACGATCCATTATTTCGACGGGTTCTTCGATGAATTGAAGTTTTTCGTTGATTTGGATTTCATCTAACGGAATAGTGAGATCTTCTTTAGAAAAACATTTCTTTAAATTCGAGACGTGGAAAGTGTTATGTACAGCCGCGAGTTGTTGAGGTAACTCTAGTCGGTAAGCTACTGGTCCGATACGATCAATAATCTTGAATGGTCCAATATACCTTGGATTTAATTTCCCTCGTTTACCAAATCGAACAACGCCTTTCCAAGGTGCAACTTTAAGCATGACCATCTCTCCAATTTCAAATTCTATATCTTTTCTTTTAATGTCAGCGTAGCTCTTTTGTCGACTTTGGGCGGTTTTCAACCGTTGTTGAATTTGGATGATCTTCTCGGTAGTTTCTTGTATAATCTCCGGACCCGTAATCTGTCTATCCCCCACTTCACTCCAACAAATCGGAGACCTGCACTTTCTACCATAAAGTGCTTCAAACGGCGCCATCTCAATGCTTGAATGGTAGCTGTTGTTGTAGGAAAATTCTGCTAACGGTAGATGTCGATCCCAACTGTTTCCGAAATCAATAACACATGCTCGTAGCATGTCTTCAAGCGTTTGTATCGTCCTTTCGCTCTGCCCATCAGTTTGTGGATGATAGGCAGTACTCATGTCTAGACGAGTTCCTAATGCTTGCTGTAATGTCTGCCAGAATCTTGAAATAAATCTGCCATCCCTATCAGAGATAATAGAGATTGGTATTCCATGTCTGGAGATGACTTCCTTCAAATACAGTCGTGCTAACTTCTCCATCTTGTCATCTTCTCTTATTGGCAAGAAGTGTGCTGATTTGGAGAGACGGTCAACTATTACCCAAATAGTATCAAAACCACTTGCAGTCCTTGGCAATTTAGTGATGAAATCCATGGTAATGTTTTCCCATTTCCATTCCGGGATTTCGGGTTGTTGAAGTAGACCTGATGGTTTCTGATGCTCAGCTTTGACCTTAGAAACACCGTAACAACAAATTTTGCACATCACCGTAGGAAATATTGCCAAGGTTCGATGAACGTAATGATGTTCATAACATCATTCGATTAATTTAGTATAAAGTGAGTTATAGTCCCACTTTTAAAATCTAATATTTTTGGGATGAGAATACATGCAGGTTTTATAAATGATTTACAAAATAGACACAAGTACGTGAAACTACATTCTATGGTTGAATTATCGAAATCGAATATGCCCCTTTTTATTAAGTCTGGTAATCTAAGAATTAGGGAACAGACACCCTAATTGACGCGAATCCTAAAGATAGATCTATTGGGCCTAACAAACCCCATCCAAAGTACCGGATGCTTTAGTACTTCGAAATTTATATCATATCCGAAGGGTGTCCCGGAATGATGGGGATATTCTTATATATGCATCTTGTTATTGTCGGTTACCAGGTGTTCACCATATGAATGATTTTTATCTCTATGTATGGGATGTGTATTGAAATATGAAATCTTGTGGTCTATTGTTACGATTTGATATATATAGGTTAAACCTATAACTCACCAACATTTTTGTTGACGTTTTAAGCATGTTTATTCTCAGGTGATTATTAAGAGCTTCCGCTGCGAGGTTTTGACCTCTATATGAGACGTTTTTCAAAGACTGCAAATGAAATGTGATAAGGCGAAGTAAAAATCTCTGAAAGTGAGTTATAGTCCCACTTTTAAAATCTAATATTTTTGGGATGAGAATACATGCAGGTTTTATAAATGATTTACAAAATAGACACAAGTACGTGAAACTACATTCTATGGTTGAATTAACGAAATCGAATATGCCCCTTTTTATTAAGTCTGGTAATCTAAGAATTAGGGAACAGACACCCTAATTGACGCGAATCCTAAAGATAGATCTATTGGGCCTAACAAACCCCATCCAAAGTACCGGATGCTTTAGTACTTCGAAATTTATATCATATCCGAAGGGTGTCCCGGAATGATGGGGATATTCTTATATATGCATCTTGTTATTGTCGGTTACATTGACAGCGGAAGCTCTTAATAATCACCTGAGAATAAACATGCTTAAAACGTCAACAAAAATGTTGGTGAGTTATAGGTTTAACCTATATATATCAAATCGTAACAATAGACCACAAGATTTCATATTTCAATACACATCCCATACATAGAGATAAAAATCATTCATATGGTGAACACCTGGTAACCGACAATAACAAGATGCATATATAAGAATATCCCCATCATTCCGGGACACCCTTCGGATATGATATAAATTTCGAAGTACTAAAGCATCCGGTACTTTGGATGGGGTTTGTTAGGCCCAATAGATCTATCTTTAGGATTCGCGTCAATTAGGGTGTCTGTTCCCTAATTCTTAGATTACCAGACTTAATAAAAAGGGGCATATTCGATTTCGATAATTCAACCATAGAATGTAGTTTCACGTACTTGTGTCTATTTTGTAAATCATTTATAAAACCTGCATGTATTCTCATCCCAAAAATATTAGATTTTAAAAGTGGGACTATAACTCACTTTCACAGATTTTTACTTCGTCGGGAAGTAAGACTTGGCCACTGGTTGATTCACGAACCTATAACAATATATACATATATATCAAAGTATGTTCAAAATATATTTACAACACTTTTAATATATTTTGATGTTTTAAGTTTATTAAGTCAGCTGTCCTCGTTAGTAACCTACAACTAGTTGTCCACAGTTAGATGTACAGAAATAAATCGATAAATATTATCTTGAATCAATCCACGACCCAGTGTATACGTATCTCAGTATTGATCACAACTCAAACTATATATATTTTGGAATCAACCTCAACCCTGTATAGCTAACTCCAACATTCACATATAGAGTGTCTATGGTTGTTCCGAAATATATATAGATGTGTCGACATGATAGGTCGAAACATTGTATACGTGTCTATGGTATCTCAAGATTACATAATATATAATACAAGTTGATTAAGTTATGGTTGGAATAGATTTGTTACCAATTTTCACGTAGCTAAAATGAGAAAAATTATCCAATCTTGTTTTACCCATAACTTCTTCATTTTAAATCCGTTTTGAGTGAATCAAATTGCTATGGTTTCATATTGAACTCTATTTTATGAATCTAAACAAAAAAAGTATAGGTTTATAGTCGGAAAAATAAGTTACAAGTCGTTTTTGTAAAGGTAGTCATTTCAGTCGAAAGAACGACGTCTAGATGACCATTTTAGAAAACATACTTCCACTTTGAGTTTAACCATAATTTTTGGATATAGTTTCATGTTCATAATAAAAATCATTTTCTCAGAATAACAACTTTTAAATCAAAGTTTATCATAGTTAAAAACACAAAATGGATAGACAACCCAATATTTTAAGAGACCTACCCGGAGACATGATTGATGAAATCTTGTCTAGAGTCGGCCAGAATTCTTCGGCACAACTATTTAAGGCGAGATCAGTTTGTAAGATATTCGAAGAACGTTCCAAGAATGTCTTGGTTTATAAGAGACTTTCGTTTGAAAGATGGGGGATATCACATTGGGAAACCCATAAGTTACGATGTGTTTACTTTGACGCATATATTGCGGGGAACCCAAATGCTATTTTACGCAACGGGTTAAGAAATTATTTTGACTCAATATATCCGAATATTGG
This sequence comes from Rutidosis leptorrhynchoides, assembly GCF_046630445.1. Lineage (NCBI taxonomy): Eukaryota > Viridiplantae > Streptophyta > Magnoliopsida > Asterales > Asteraceae > Rutidosis > Rutidosis leptorrhynchoides. The sequence continues at coordinate 554,402,209 of NC_092336.1, read as the reverse complement.
ACTTCGTGATTTAGAAAAAGCGGCTAACATGCAACATAAAGAAGCATGTTATGCTTACGGATTAGTAATGTTCGCTTCTCACCAAAGTGAGAACAAGAACATCGGGCTACAACTATTAAACAAAACGTTTCCACAAGTGACGGAGTCGGTAATTGGGGTAAGAAATGAGGTTTTTAGATTATTACGGGACTGTTGGACATTACGTAACCCTCGTCCCTTTGACGACGTTACAACACGCTGTCTTATCAACGGCCATAACGGTTATGTTGCACAAGACCAAGGATGGGAAGTAGTCCTAGTAAAACCAGAATGCATGACTTGTTTCTGGACGTATGAATTACGTGTCTTTATTGCCTTTGCTGAACGACTTGTGTACTAGCTAGAATTATCTTCACAACTATCTTGTATCAAAGTTATTGTGTGCTATATTTCATGCTTTATGTAAAATAAGCGGTATTGTAAGTTTGTAAAATATTGTATAAAAGTTTGAACGCGAAATATTATTATAATCAGTTTTTCATATAGAATTGTAGTAGTTGAATTGTATATTAGCTACTAAGTATGAACTTAACGGGTAGGTACTACCCGAATTTAAACTTAAAAAACGCTAATATGAAGAAAAAGCTTTTATAAATGAGTTCATATTATGCTACGAAATACTATTAACTACTCTTAATATTCTGTATGATTAACTTGTTCCATTTAACTATTTTGAAGGAAATGGCACCGACTACTCGACACACCGTGAATATGAATGAAGAGGAATTCCGTACTTTTCTAGCTTCAAACATAGCTGCAGTACAGGCTGCGCTACATACCAACAATAACCTTGGATCTAGCAGTACAGGAAATCGTGTAGGATGCACCTACAAAGAATTCACTGCCTGCAAACCTTTGGAATTTGATGGAACCGAAGGACCGATCGGATTGAAAAGGTGGACCGAGAAGGTCGAATCGGTGTTTGCCATAAGTAAGTGTACTGAAGAGGACAAAGTAAAGTACGCTACGCATACCTTCACAGGTTCTGCGTTAACATGGTGGAATACCTATCTAGAGCAAGTGGGACAAGACGATGCGTACGCACTACCGTGGTCAGCATTCAAGCACTTGATGAACGAGAAGTACCGTCCCAGAACCGAGGTCAATAAGCTCAAGACAGAACTTAGAGGGTTACGAACCCAAGGATTTGATATTACCACGTACGAAAGACGATTCACAGAATTGTGCCTATTGTGTCCGGGAGCATTCGAAGATGAGGAAGAGAAGATCGACGCGTTTGTGAAAGGATTACCGGAAAGAATCCAAGAAGATATAAGTTCACACGAGCCCGCCTCCATACAACAGGCATGTAGAATGGCTCACAAACTCGTGAACCAAATTGAAGAAAGAATTAAAGAACAGACTGCTGAAGAGGCCAATGTGAAGCAAGTAAAAAGAAAGTGGGAGGAAAACGGTGATAAGAATCACCAATACAACAACAACAGCAATTACAACAATAATCGCAACAATTATCCTAACAATCGCAACATCAATCGCAACTACAACAAACGGCCCAACAACAACAACAACAACAACAACAACAGCAACTACAACAATCATCCCAACAACAATAATAACCGCAACAACAACAACAATCAGAAGCAGCTATGCCAAAGGTGTGAAAAGAATCACTCGGGGTTCTGCACCAAATTTTGCAACAAGTGTAAAAGAAATGGTCATAGCGCGGCGAAGTGTGAGGTCTACGGACCAGGGGTTAATAGAACGAAAGGAACAAATGGTGTCGGAACGAGTAATGGCGGAGCAAGTAGTGTCGGAGCAAGTTATGCCAATGTAGTTTGTTATAAATGTGGAAAACCAGGCCACATTATTAGAAATTGCCCGAACCAGGAGAACACGAATGGACAAGGCCGTGGAAGAGTTTTCAATATTAATGCGGCAGAGGCACAGGAAGACCCGGAGCTTGTTACGGGTACGTTTCTTATTGACAATAAATCTGCTTACGTTTTATTTGATTCGGGTGCGGATAGAAGCTATATGAGTAGACATTTTTGTGCTAAATTAAGTTGTCCATTGACGCCTTTGGATAGTAAATTTTTACTCGAATTAGCAAATGGTAAATTAATTTCAGCAGATAATATATGTCGGAATCGAGAAATTAAACTGGTTAGCGAAACATTTAAGATTGATTTGATACCAGTAGAGTTAGGAAGTTTTGATGTGATAATCGGTATGGACTGGTTGAAAGAAGTGAAAGCGGAGATCGTTTGTTACAAAAATGCAATTCGCATTATACGAGAAAAAGGAAAACCCTTAATGGTGTACGGAGAAAAGGGCAACACGAAGCTACATCTTATTAGTAATTTGAAGGCACAAAAACTAATAAGAAAAGGTTGCTATGCTGTTCTAGCACACGTCGAGAAAGTACAAACTGAAGAAAAGAGCATCAATGATGTTCCCGTAGCAAAAGAATTTCCTGATGTATTTCCGAAAGAATTACCGGGATTACCCCCACATCGATCCGTTGAATTTCAAATAGATCTTGTACCAGGAGCTGCACCAATAGCTCGTGCTCCTTACAGACTCGCACCCAGCGAGATGAAAGAACTACAAAGCCAATTACAAGAACTTTTAGAGCGTGGTTTCATTCGACCAAGCACATCACCGTGGGGAGCTCCTGTTTTGTTTGTCAAGAAGAAAGATGGTACATTCAGGTTGTGTATCGACTACCGAGAGTTGAACAAACTTACCATCAAGAACCGTTACCCACTACCGAGAATCGATGACTTATTTGATCAACTACAAGGCTCGTCTGTTTATTCAAAGATTGACTTACGTTCCGGGTATCATCAAATGCGGGTGAAAGAAGATGATATTCCAAAGACTGCTTTCAGGACACGTTACGGTCATTACGAGTTTATGGTCATGCCGTTTGGTTTAACTAATGCACCAGCTGTGTTCATGGACCTTATGAACCGAGTGTGTGGACCATACCTTGACAAGTTTGTCATTGTTTTCATTGATGACATACTTATTTACTCAAAGAATGACCAAGAACACGGTGAACATTTGAGAAAGGTGTTAGAAGTATTGAGGAAGGAAGAATTGTACGCTAAGTTTTCAAAGTGTGCATTTTGGTTGGAAGAAGTTCAATTCCTCGGTCACATAGTGAACAAAGAAGGTATTAAGGTGGATCCGGCAAAGATAGAAACTGTTGAAAAGTGGGAAACCCCGAAAACTCCGAAACACATACGCCAGTTTTTAGGACTAGCTGGTTACTACAGAAGGTTCATCCAAGACTTTTCCAGAATAGCAAAACCCTTGACTGCATTAACGCATAAAGGGAAGAAATTTGAATGGAATGATGAACAAGAGAAAGCGTTTCAGTTATTGAAGAAAAAGCTAACTACGGCACCTATATTGTCATTGCCTGAAGGGAATGATGATTTTGTGATTTATTGTGATGCATCAAAGCAAGGTCTCGGTTGTGTATTAATGCAACGAACGAAGGTGATTGCTTATGCGTCTAGACAATTGAAGATTCACGAACAAAATTATACGACGCATGATTTGGAATTAGGCGCGGTTGTTTTTGCATTAAAGACTTGGAGGCACTACTTATATGGGGTCAAAAGTATTATATATACCGACCACAAAAGTCTTCAACACATATTTAATCAGAAACAACTGAATATGAGGCAGCGTAGGTGGATTGAATTATTGAATGATTACGACTTTGAGATTCGTTACCACCCGGGGAAGGCAAATGTGGTAGCCGATGCCTTGAGCAGGAAGGACAGAGAACCCATTCGAGTAAAATCTATGAATATAATGATTCATAATAACATTACTACTCAAATAAAGGAGGCGCAACAAGGAGTTTTAAAAGAGGGAAATTTAAAGGATGAAATACCCAAAGGATCGGAGAAGCATCTTAATATTTGGGAAGACGGAACCCGGTATAGGGCTGAAAGGATTTGGGTACCAAAATTTGGAGATATGAGAGAAATGGTACTTAGAGAAGCTCATAAAACCAGATACTCAATACATCCTGGAACGGGGAAGATGTACAAGGATCTCAAGAAACATTTTTGGTGGCCGGGTATGAAAACCGATGTTGCTAAATACGTAGGAGAATGTTTGACGTGTTCTAAGGTCAAAGCTGAGCATCAGAAACCATCAGGTCTACTTCAACAACCCGAAATCCCGGAATGGAAATGGGAAAACATTACCATGGATTTCATCACTAAATTGCCAAGGACTGCAAGTGGTTTTGATACTATTTGGGTAATAGTTGACCGTCTCACCAAATCAGCACACTTTTTGCCAATAAGAGAAGATGACAAGATGGAGAAGTTAGCACGACTGTATTTGAAGGAAGTCATCTCCAGACATGGAATACCAATCTCTATTATCTCTGATAGGGATGGCAGATTTATTTCAAGATTCTGGCAGACATTACAGCAAGCATTAGGAACTCGTCTAGACATGAGTACTGCCTATCATCCACAAACTGATGGGCAGAGCGAAAGGATGATACAAACGCTTGAAGACATGCTACGAGCATGTGTTATTGATTTCGGAAACAGTTGGGATCGACATCTACCGTTAGCAGAATTTTCCTACAACAACAGCTACCATTCAAGCATTGAGATGGCGCCGTTTGAAGCACTTTATGGTAGAAAGTGCAGGTCTCCGATTTGTTGGAGTGAAGTGGGGGATAGACAGATTACGGGTCCAGAGATTATACAAGAAACTACCGAGAAGATCATCCAAATTCAACAACGGTTGAAAACCGCCCAGAGTCGACAAAAGAGCTACGCTGACATTAAAAGAAAAGATATAGAATTTAAAATTGGAGAGATGGTCATGCTTAAAGTTGCACCTTGGAAAGGCGTTGTTCGATTTGGTAAACGAGGGAAATTAAATCCAAGGTATATTGGACCATTCAAGATTATTGATCGTATCGGACCAGTAGCTTACCGACTAGAGTTACCTCAACAACTCGCGGCTGTACATAACACTTTCCACGTCTCGAATTTAAAGAAATGTTTTTCTAAAGAAGATCTCACTATTCCGTTAGATGAAATCCAAATCAACGAAAAACTTCAATTCATCGAAGAACCCGTCGAAATAATGGATCGTGAGGTTAAAAGACTTAAGCAAAACAAGATACCAATTGTTAAAGTTCGATGGAATGCTCGTAGAGGACCTGAGTTCACCTGGGAGCGTGAAGATCAGATGAAGAAGAAATACCCGCATCTATTTCCAGAAGATTCGTCAACACCTTCAACAGCTTAAAATTTCGGGACGAAATTTATTTAACGGGTAGGTACTGTAGTGACCCGAACTTTTCCATGTTTATATATATTAATTGAGATTGATATTTACATGATTAAATGTTTCCAACATGTTAAGCAATCAAACTTGTTAAGACTTGATTAATTGAAATAGGTTTCATATAGACAATTGACCACCCAAGTTCACCGGTGATTCACGAACGTTAAAACTTGTAAAAACTATATGATGACATATATATGGTTATATATATAGTTAACATTATATTATGATAAGTAAACATATCATTAAGTATATTAACAATGAACTACATATGTAAAAACAAGACTACTAACTTAATGATTTTGAAGCGAGACATATATGTAACGATTATCGTTGTAACGACATTTAATGTATATATATCATATTAAGAGATATTCGTACATCATAATATCATGATAATATAATAATTTAAAATCTCTTTTGATATTATAAACATTGGGTTAACAACATTTAACAAGATCGTTAACCTAAAGGTTTCAAAACAACATTTACATGTAACGACTAACAATGACTTAACGACTCAGTTAAAATGTATATACATGTAGTGTTTTAATATGTATTTATACACTTTTGAAAGACTTCAATACACTTATCAAAATACTTCTACTTAACAAAAATGCTTACAATTACATCCTCGTTCAGTTTCATCAACAATTCTACTCGTATGCACCCGTATTCGTACTCGTACAATACACAGCTTTTAGATGTATGTACTATTGGTATATACACTCCAATGATCAGCTCTTAGCAGCCCATGTGAGTCACCTAACACATGTGGGAACCATCATTTGGCAACTAGCATGAAATATCTCATAAAATTACAAAAATATGAGTAATCATTCATGACTTATTTACATGAAAACAAAATTACATATCCTTTATATCTAATCCATACACCAACGACCAAAAACACCTACAAACACTTTCATTCTTCAATTTTATTCATCTAATTGATCTCTCTCAAGTTCTATCTTCAAGTTCTAAGTGTTCTTCATAAACTCCAAAAGTTCTAGTTTCATAAAATCAAGAATACTTTCAAGTTTGCTAGCTCACTTCCAATCTTGTAAGGTGATCATCCAACCTCAAGAAATCTTTGTTTCTTACAGTAGGTTATCATTCTAATACAAGGTAATAATCATATTCAAACTTTGGTTCAATTTCTATAACTATAACAATCTTATTTCAAGTGATGATCTTACTTGAACTTGTTTTCGTGTCATGATTCTGCTTCAAGAACTTCGAGCCATCCAAGGATCCATTGAAGCTAGATCCATTTTTCTCTTTTCCAGTAGATTTATCCAAGGAACTTAAGGTAGTAATGATGTTCATAACATCATTCGATTCATACATATAAAGCTATCTTATTCGAAGGTTTAAATTTGTAATCACTAGAACATAGTTTAGTTAATTCTAAACTTGTTCGCAAACAAAAGTTAATCCTTCTAACTTGACTTTTAAAATCAACTAAACACATGTTCTATATCTATATGATATGCTAACTTAATGATTTAAAACCTGGAAACACGAAAAACACTGTAAAACCGAATTTACGCCGTCGTAGTAACACCGCGGGCTGTTTTGGGTTAGTTAATTAAAAACTATGATAAACTTTGATTTTAAAGTTGTTATTCTGAGAAAATGATTTTTATTATGAACATGAAACTATATCCAAAAATTATGATTAAACTCAAAGTGGAAGTATGTTTTCTAAAATGGTCATCTAGACGTCGTTCTTTCGACTGAAATGACTACCTTTACAAAAATGACTTGTAACTTATTTTTCCGACTACAAACCTATACTTTTCTGTTTAGATTCATAAAATAGAGTTCAATATGAAACCATATCAATTTGATTCACTCAAAACGGATTTAAAATGAAGAAGTTATGGGTAAAACAAGATTGGATAATTTTTCTCATTTTAGCTACGTGAAAATTGGTAACAAATCTATTCCAACCATAACTTAATCAACTTGTGTTGTATATTATGTAATCTTGAGATACCATAGACACGTATACAATGTTTCGACCTATCATGTCGACACATCTATATATATTTCGGAACAACCATAGACACTCTATATGTGAATGTTGGAGTTAGCTATACAGGGTTGAGGTTGATTCCAAAATATATATAGTTTGAGTTGTGATCAATACTGAGATACGTATACACTGGGTCGTGGATTGATTCAAGATAATATTTATCGATTTATTTCTGTACATCTAACTGTGGACAACTAGTTGTAGGTTACTAACGAGGACAGCTGACTTAATAAACTTAAAACATCAAAATATATTAAAAGTGTTGTAAATATATTTTGAACATACTTTGATATATATGTATATATTGTTATAGGTTCGTGAATCAACCAGTGGCCAAGTCTTACTTCCCGACGAAGTAAAAATCTGTGAAAGTGAGTTATAGTCCCACTTTTAAAATCTAATATTTTTGGGATGAGAATACATGCAGGTTTTATAAATGGTTTACAAAATAGACACAAGTACGTGAAACTACATTCTATGGTTGAATTATCAAAATCGAATATGCCCCTTTTTATTAAGTCTGGTAATCTAAGAATTAGGGAACAGACACCCTAATTGACGCGAATCCTAAAGATAGATCTATTGGGCCTAACAAACCCCATCCAAAGTACCGGATGCTTTAGTACTTCGAAATTTATATCATATCCGAAGGGTGTCCCGGAATGATGGGGATATTCTTATATATGCATCTTGTTAATGTCGGTTACCAGGTGTTCACCATATGAATGATTTTTATCTCTATGTATGGGATGTGTATTGAAATATGAACTCTTGTGGTCTATTATTATGATTTGATAATATATAGGTTAAACCTATAACTCACCAACATTTTTTGTTGACATTTTAAGCATGTTTATTCTCAGGTGATTATTAAGAGCTTCCGCTATCGCATACTTAAATAAGGACGAGATTTGAAGTCCATGCTTGTATGATATTGTGTAAAAACTGCATTCAAGAAACTTTTTTTCGTTGTAACATATTTGTATTGTAAACCATTATGTAATGGTCGTGTGTAAACAGGATATTATAGATTATCATTATTTGATAATCTACGTAAAGCTTTTTAAACCTTTATTGATGAAATAAAGGTTATGGTTTGTTTTAAAATGAATGCAATCTTTGAAAAACGTCTCATATAGAGGTCAAAACCTCGCAACGAAATCAATTAATATGGAACGTTTTTAATCAATAAGAACGGGACATTTCAGTTTAAAGTGGAATAACTTGATGAAATTCCAAAATATCATACTATTGGTTTATAATGTGTCACGTAAGATATTCTTCAATTTAAACTTAATGTATATAACTTAAAATTTAAAGTGGAATAACTCAAAAATGTCCCGTTCTTATTGATTAAAAACGTTCCATATTAATTGATTTCGTTGCGAGGTTTTGACCTCTATATGAGACGTTTTTCAAAGATTGCATTCATTTTAAAACAAACCATAACCTTTATTTCATCAATAAAGGTTTAAAAAGCTTTACGTAGATTATCAAATAATGATAATCTATAATATCCTGTTTACACACGACCATTACATAATGGTTTACAATACAAATATGTTACAACGAAAAAAAGTTTCTTGAATGCAGTTTTTACACAATATCATACAATCATGGACTTCAAATCTCGTCCTTATTTAAGTATGCGATAGCGGAAGCTCTTAATAATCACCTGAGAATAAACATGCTTAAAATGTCAACAAAAAATGTTGGTGAGTTATAGGTTTAACCTATATATTATCAAATCATAATAATAGACCACAAGATTTCATATTTCAATACACATCCCATACATAGAGATAAAAATCATTCATATGGTGAACACCTGGTAACCGACATTAACAAGATGCATATTTAAGAATATCCCCATCATTCCGGGACACCCTTCGGATATGATATAAATTTCGAAGTACTAAAGCATCCGGTACTTTGGATGGGGTTTGTTAGGCCCAATAGATCTATCTTTAGGATTCGCGTCAATTAGGGTGTCTGTTCCCTAATTCTTAGATTACCAGACTTAATAAAAAGGGGCATATTCGATTTCGATAATTCAACCATAGAATGTAGTTTCACGTACTTGTGTCTATTTTGTAAATCATTTATAAAACCTGCATGTATTCTCATCCCAAAAATATTAGATTTTAAAAGTGGGACTATAACTCACTTTCACAGATTTTTACTTCGTCGGGAAGTAAGACTTGGCCACTGGTTGATTCACGAACCTATAACAATATATACATATATATCAAAGTATGTTCAAAATATATTTACAACACTTTTAATATATTTTGATGTTTTAAGTTTATTAAGTCAGCTGTCCTCGTTAGTAACCTACAACTAGTTGTCCACAGTTAGATGTACAGAAATAAATCGATAAATATTATCTTGAATCAATCCACGACCCAGTGTATACGTATCTCAGTATTGATCACAACTCAAACTATATATATTTTGGAATCAACCTCAACCCTGTATAGCTAACTCCAACATTCACATATAGAGTGTCTATGGTTGTTCCGAAATATATATAGATGTGTCGACATGATAGGTCGAAACATTGTATACGTGTCTATGGTATCTCAAGATTACATAATATACAACACAAGTTGATTAAGTTATGGTTGGAATAGATTTGTTACCAATTTTCACGTAGCTAAAATGAGAAAAATTATCCAATCTTGTTTTACCCATAACTTCTTCATTTTAAATCCGTTTTGAGTGAATCAAATTGATATGGTTTCATATTGAACTCTATTTTATGAATCTAAACAGAAAAGTATAGGTTTGTAGTCGGAAAAATAAGTTACAAGTCATTTTTGTAAAGGTAGTCATTTCAGTCGAAAGAACGACGTCTAGATGACCATTTTAGAAAACATACTTCCACTTTGAGTTTAATCATAATTTTTGGATATAGTTTCATGTTCATAATAAAAATCATTTTCTCAGAATAACAACTTTAAAATCAAAGTTTATCATAGTTTTTAATTAACTAACCCAAAACAGCCCGCGGTGTTACTACGACGGCGTAAATTCGGTTTTACAGTGTTTTTCGTGTTTCCAGGTTTTAAATCATTAAGTTAGCATATCATATAGATATAGAACATGTGTTTAGTTGATTTTAAAAGTCAAGTTAGAAGGATTAACTTTTGTTTGCGAACAAGTTTAGAATTAACTAAACTATGTTCTAGTGATTACAAATTTAAACCTTCGAATAAGATAGCTTTATATGTATGAATCGAATGATGTTATGAACATCATTACTACCTTAAGTTCCTTGGATAAATCTACTGGAAAAGAGAAAAATGGATCTAGCTTCAATGGATCCTTGGATGGCTCGAAGTTCTTGAAGCAGAATCATGACACGAAAACAAGTTCAAGTAAGATCATCACTTGAAATAAGATTGTTATAGTTATAGAAATTGAACCAAAGTTTGAATATGATTATTACCTTGTATTAGAATGATAACCTACTGTAAGAAACAAAGATTTCTTGAGGTTGGATGATCACCTTACAAGATTGGAAGTGAGCTAGCAAACTTGAAAGTATTCTTGATTTTATGAAACTAGAACTTTTGGAGTTTATGAAGAACACTTAGAACTTGAAGATAGAACTTGAGAGAGATCAATTAGATGAATAAAATTGAAGAATGAAAGTGTTTGTAGGTGTTTTTGGTCGTTGGTGTATGGATTAGATATAAAGGATATGTAATTTTGTTTTCATGTAAATAAGTCATGAATGATTACTCATATTTTTGTAATTTTATGAGATATTTCATGCTAGTTGCCAAATGATGGTTCCCACATGTGTTAGGTGACTCACATGGGCTGCTAAGAGCTGATCATTGGAGTGTATATACCAATAGTACATACATCTAAAAGCTGTGTATTGTACGAGTACGAATACGGGTGCATACGAGTAGAATTGTTGATGAAACTGAACGAGGATGTAATTGTAAGCATTTTTGTTAAGTAGAAGTATTTTGATAAGTGTATTGAAGTCTTTCAAAAGTGTATAAATACATATTAAAACACTACATGTATATACATTTTAACTGAGTCGTTAAGTCATCGTTAGTCGTTACATGTAAATGTTGTTTTGAAACCTTTAGGTTAACGATCTTGTTAAATGTTGTTAACCCAATGTTTATAATATCAAAAGAGATTTTAAATTATTATATTATCATGATATTATGATGTACGAATATCTCTTAATATGATATATATACATTAAATGTCGTTACAACGATAATCGTTACATATATGTCTCGCTTCAAAATCATTAAGTTAGTAGTCTTGTTTTTACATATGTAGTTCATTGTTAATATACTTAATGATATGTTTACTTATCATAATATAATGTTAACTATATATATAACCATATATATGTCATCATATAGTTTTTACAAGTTTTAACGTTCGTGAATCACCGGTGAACTTGGGTGGTCAATTGTCTATATGAAACCTATTTCAATTAATCAAGTCTTAACAAGTTTGATTGCTTAACATGTTGGAAACATTTAATCATGTAAATATCAATCTCAATTAATATATATAAACATGGAAAAGTTCGGGTCACTACAGTACCTACCCGTTAAATAAATTTCGTCCCGAAATTTTAAGCTGTTGAAGGTGTTGACGAATCTTCTGGAAATAGATGCGGGTATTTCTTCTTCATCTGATCTTCACGCTCCCAGGTGAACTCAGGTCCTCTACGAGCATTCCATCGAACTTTAACAATTGGTATCTTGTTTTGCTTAAGTCTTTTAACCTCACGATCCATTATTTCGACGGGTTCTTCGATGAATTGAAGTTTTTCGTTGATTTGGATTTCATCTAACGGAATAGTGAGATCTTCTTTAGAAAAACATTTCTTTAAATTCGAGACGTGGAAAGTGTTATGTACAGCCGCGAGTTGTTGAGGTAACTCTAGTCGGTAAGCTACTGGTCCGATACGATCAATAATCTTGAATGGTCCAATATACCTTGGATTTAATTTCCCTCGTTTACCAAATCGAACAACGCCTTTCCAAGGTGCAACTTTAAGCATGACCATCTCTCCAATTTCAAATTCTATATCTTTTCTTTTAATGTCAGCGTAGCTCTTTTGTCGACTTTGGGCGGTTTTCAACCGTTGTTGAATTTGGATGATCTTCTCGGTAGTTTCTTGTATAATCTCCGGACCCGTAATCTGTCTATCCCCCACTTCACTCCAACAAATCGGAGACCTGCACTTTCTACCATAAAGTGCTTCAAACGGCGCCATCTCAATGCTTGAATGGTAGCTGTTGTTGTAGGAAAATTCTGCTAACGGTAGATGTCGATCCCAACTGTTTCCGAAATCAATAACACATGCTCGTAGCATGTCTTCAAGCGTTTGTATCGTCCTTTCGCTCTGCCCATCAGTTTGTGGATGATAGGCAGTACTCATGTCTAGACGAGTTCCTAATGCTTGCTGTAATGTCTGCCAGAATCTTGAAATAAATCTGCCATCCCTATCAGAGATAATAGAGATTGGTATTCCATGTCTGGAGATGACTTCCTTCAAATACAGTCGTGCTAACTTCTCCATCTTGTCATCTTCTCTTATTGGCAAGAAGTGTGCTGATTTGGAGAGACGGTCAACTATTACCCAAATAGTATCAAAACCACTTGCAGTCCTTGGCAATTTAGTGATGAAATCCATGGTAATGTTTTCCCATTTCCATTCCGGGATTTCGGGTTGTTGAAGTAGACCTGATGGTTTCTGATGCTCAGCTTTGACCTTAGAACACGTCAAACATTCTCCTACGTATTTAGCAACATCGGCTTTCATACCCGGCCACCAAAAATGTTTCTTGAGATCCTTGTACATCTTCCCCGTTCCAGGATGTATTGAGTATCTGGTTTTATGAGCTTCCCTAAGTACCATTTCTCTCATATCTCCAAATTTTGGTACCCAAATCCTTTCAGCCCTATACCGGGTTCCGTCTTCCCGAATATTAAGATGCTTCTTCGATCCTTTGGGTATTTCATCCTTTAAATTTCCCTCTTTTAAAACTCCTTGTTGCGCCTCCTTTATTTGAGTAGTAAGGTTATTATGAATCATTATATTCATAGATTTTACTCGAATGGGTTCTCTGTCCTTCCTGCTCAAGGCATTGGCTACCACATTTGCCTTCCCCGGGTGGTAACGAATCTCAAAGTCGTAATCATTCAATAATTCAATCCACCTACGCTGCCTCATATTCAGCTGTTTCTGATTAAATATGTGTTGAAGACTTTTGTGGTCGGTATATATAATACTTTTGACCCCATATAAGTAGTGCCTCCAAGTCTTTAATGCAAAAACAACCGCGCCTAATTCCAAATCATGCGTCGTATAATTTTGTTCGTGAATCTTCAATTGTCTAGACGCATAAGCAATCACCTTCGTTCGTTGCATTAATACACAATCGAGACCTTGCTTTGATGCATCACAATAAATCACAAAATCATCATTCCCTTCAGGCAATGACAATATAGGTGCCGTAGTTAGCTTTTTCTTCAATAACTGAAACGCTTTCTCTTGTTCATGCATATTCTAACTTATATCACTTGAAGATAGTTCCAACATGTTAAGCAATCAAACTTGTTAAGACTTGATTAATTGAAATAGATTTCATATAGACAATTGACCACCCAAGTTGACCGGTGATTCACGAACGTTAAAACTTGTAAAAAAAAAAACTATATGATGACATATATATGGTTATATATATAGTTAACATGATATTATGATAAGTAAACATATCATTAATTATATTAACAATGAACTACATATGTAAAAACAAGACTACTAACTTAATGATTTTGAAACGAGACATATATGTAACGTTTATCGTTGTAACGACATTTAATGTATATATATCATATTAAGAGATATTCGTACATCATAATATCATGATAATATAATAATTTAAAATCTCTTTTGTTATTATAAACATTGGGTTAACAACATTTAACAAGATCGTTAACCTAAAGGTTTCAAAACAACACTTACATGTAACGACTAACGATGACTTAACGACTCAGTTAAAATGTATATACATGTAGTGTTTTAATATGTATTTATACACTTTTGAAAGACTTCAATACACTTATCAAAATACTTCTACTTAACAAAAATGCTTACAATTACATTCTCGTTCAGTTTCATCAACAATTCTACTCGTATGCACCCGTATTCGTACTCGTACAATACACAGCTTTTAGATGTATGTACTATTGGTATATACACTCCAATGATCAGCTCTTAGCAGCCCATGTGAGTCACCTAACACATGTGGGAACCATCATTTGGCAACTAGCATGAAATATCTCATAAGATTACAAAAATATGAGTAATCATTCATGACTTATTTACATGAAAACAAAATTACATATCCTTTATATCTAATCCATACACCAACGACCAAAAACACCTACAAACACTTTCATTCTTCAATTTTCTTCATCTAATTGAACTCTCTCAAGTTCTATCTTCAAGTTCTAAGTGTTCTTCATAAATTCCAAAAGTTCTAGTTTCATAAAATCAAGAATACTTTCAAGTTTGCTAGCTCACTTCCAATCTTGTAAGGTGATCATCCAACCTCAAGAAATCTTTGTTTCTTACAGTAGGTTATCATTCTAATACAAGGTAATAATCATATTCAAACTTTGGTTCAATTTCTATAACTATAACAATCTTATTTCAAGTGATGATCTTACTTGAACTTGTTTTCGTGTCATGATTTTGCTTCAAGAACTTTGAGCCATCCAAGGATCCATTGAAGCTAGATCCATTTTTCTCTTTTCCAGTAGGTTCATCCAAGGAACTTAAGGTAGTAATGATGTTCATAACATCATTCGATTCATACATATAAAGCTATCTTATTCGAAGGTTTAAACTTGTAATCACTAGAACATAGTTTAGTTAATTCTAAACTATTTCGCAAACAAAAGTTAATCCTTCTAACTTGACTTTTAAAATCAACTAAACACATGTTCTATATCTATATGATATGCTAACTTAATGATTTAAAACCTGGAAACACGAAAAACACCGTAAAACCGAATTTACGCCGTCTTAGTAACACCGCGGGCTGTTTTGGGTTAGTTAATTAAAAACTATGATAAACTTTGATTTAAAAGTTGTTATTCTGAGAAAATGATTTTTATTATGAACATGAAACTATATCCAAAAATTATGGTTAAACTCAAAGTGGAAGTATGTTTTCTAAAATGGTCATCTAGACGTCGTTCTTTCGACTGAAATGACTACCTTTACAAAAACGACTTGTAACTTATTTTTCCGACTAGAAACCTATACTTTTTTTGTTTAGATTCATAAAATAGAGTTCAATATGAAACCATAGCAATTTGATTCACTCAAAACGGATTTAAAATGAAGAAGTTATGGGTAAAACAAGATTGGATAATTTTTCTCATTTTAGCTACGTGAAAATTGGTAACAAATCTATTCCAACCATAACTTAATCAACTTGTATTATATATTATGTAATCTTGAGATACCATAGACACGTATACAATGTTTCGACCTATCATGTCGACACATCTATATATATTTCGGAACAACCATAGACACTCTATATGTGAATGTTGGAGTTAGCTATACAGGGTTGAGGTTGATTCCAAAATATATATAGTTTGAGTTGTGATCAATACTGAGATACGTATACACTGGGTCGTGGATTGATTCAAGATAATATTTATCGATTTATTTCTGTACATCTAACTGTGGACAACTAGTTGTAGGTTACTAACGAGGACAGCTGACTTAATAAACTTAAACTTTTTCTGAGCTTTGCCAACATACAATTCTTTATCATCAACTTTTGGCTGTTGAGGTCATTTACAGTTTTTGTTGCTTCATTCAACTTTTCAAAATTCAGAGCATTAATTCGCAGACTGGGTGCTTTTCAGAATTTCAGAATGAAAGATCATAGTTCTAAGAGATAAATGTTATATGGATACATATAACTGTTGATGTGGAAACGTTGCGAGACTCACAATTCAGATTTGCTGATTCCCGGTAATTGATATGGCAATTCTCGTTACAAGATGCTGATGAGTTCATGATAAGACTTCAATAGATAAATATAGTGTTTTGTCGAAGAGATTTAAGTCAAGGAGCAATGAGGTTGCCGGTACGTCTACTGGTAATATGATGAAATATAAAAAGTTCCCCGGTAACAATAAAAGAGCACACATATATATCAAGGTTATAATAAGGTTGTTTCAAACGAAAAATTGAAGTTGACTTGTTGGAGCTGTGACAAAATTGGCTAATTTGGAAAGAGATTGCAAAGTTATTTTCGGTAATAACAACGCCAAAGGAGCTAGCACAGATACGTGTTAAACGTTTACTCAGTTTCTGAGAGTTTTTCAGGCGCATAACTACATGCATCAATCTTTTCTTCCGTAGATGAAGTGCGGTTGGTTCATCCTCTCGATTGAGGTGTTTTCAAGAATCTTGAAATGTTTGAACGCAGATTATAATCGTCAAGATACAAATGAGGTTTAAAATGAAATCAAGTGGCAAACTTGAAGACTTGTTTAGTTTCATATGTTATAATCAATATTTTAATTCATTTTAATTGTCCAGTGTTGGTAGTCCACAGTGGATAGTCCACAGTAACAGTCCAGTAATTCATATATAGTTTAATATATAATATTCGAATTAATTAATACGTATCGTGACCCGTATACGTCTCAGACTCGATCACAACTCAAACTATATATATATATATATATATATATATATATATATATATATATATATATATATATATATATATATATATATATATATATATATATATATATATATATATATATATGGGTCGATATGATATGTCAAAACATTATATACGTGTCCCGATATTTAAAATGCGTAAATAACAGAATAACGATAAATAAAGTGCGTAAAATAAATAACAAAAATTAAATGACGATAAATAAAATTGCAAGAATGTAAATTGCGATAATTAAATTGTGATAAATAAAATGTAACCAGTTAGCTAGGAACAGTTAGCTAGGATCTTGTTAGCGTGGTTTCTTAATAAAATTTAATATTGTTAATTAGTCTGTTTCTAATCAATTTTTATTGTGTCTATTATTTCTTCATTATGCCACTTGTTGGATTCTGATAGGCCAAATCCAAATATGAAATTGAATTTGAATGAAAATAGTTATTATGCGGTGAGCGGATACGTATAACGGTGGATGTAAGTAGTATAGTAAATGACTGTTGGATCAGATTCGAAGAACGTACAATGTAATTTATTAATGTGAAATCTAAATATTCTTCGGGTATTACCTACCCGTTAAAATATTTTCACCGTTAAAAGTTTGTACAAAAGAATTTTTAATTCCAATCTTTATGAAAATATACTTGCATATATATTTTCCTCAGATGTAATCATGGATTTAATAAGTCAATATGATATTAGACTTATTTGATTTACCGTTAGAATAAGAATATATAATCTCTAAAACATTAAAGATTATATAATTGCCATGTCGAACGAAGATAAATGATGTAGAATGATTCGTAGAACGATGATTGTACTCGAGGTACAGAATGAGGTGTTGAGCATGTAATGTTGAAACTTATGTTGTTGGTTGTACTGTTGATGCAGGTGATGTTGCTGAAGCTGGTACTTTTTGCACCATATTCTCCAAATTGTTTTTTTTTAATCGCGAAGTTCATTGACTTATTACTCCAGGATGATTGTCGGTCGGAACGAGCGGATGAATAAGGTTCAGAATTGTGGATAGAATATAATCTTGTCGAGTTACCCTGGAAATGAGACTGAAAATGGTGTCTCGAACAGGTTCGCCGGTAAACGCTTCAGGTTCATTGTCAAGAGGTGAATTCGGTTGGTGGAAAGGATCAACTTATTCTCATCTTCAATGATTAAGTCGACTACGAACTCATCAGATGAATTGGGGATGGTTGATTGGCTGATTCATTCTGGTGACGCTTCTTCTGGAGCTTAGGTGAACATCCATGTCAGAATAGTTGTCGGAATAACTATCGGAATAGCTATCGGAATCTGAGGGACTCGAACTGGTTTAGGGATTCATCCTGTACGATCAGATGAAGAATTTTCGATAAGAAATAGATTAAAAGATATAGATTAGTACCCTGCAGTACATAATTTACATATGCATATATAATACTAAAATCCCATAAGTTACGGAGGAATCTACGGAATACAACAGGCAAAGTTACAGTAACAGATATGCTAAGATATGAAGTAGCAGATACGCTAAGATATGAATTTATCTATACACTGTCTATACAATAGAGGCAGTAAGACGTGTCTAGACTTTAAGGATGATAAGCAAATAAATTTTCGACACGAAATGATAAGCAAAACTTTTGACATGCAGACACAGTCGAAGTCCAGACCCACTAATGCATCTAAACAACTATCAGTCAGACACACTAATGCAAGACCTGGTTCACTAAGACCACCGCTCTGATACCAACTCTAACGACCCGTCCTAATCCATCTGGACGAATACATTACATTTGGTTACATCGCGAGGTACTTGACCTCTATATGATACATTTTACAAACATTACATTCGTTTTTAAAAGACAAACTTTCATTTACATCGAAAGTTGACGACATGCATACCATTTCATAATACATCCAACTATAGTTGACTTAATAATAATCTTGATGAACTCGATGACTCGAATGCAACGTCTTTTGAAATATGTCATGAATGACTCCAATTAATATCTCTAATATGAGCAAATGCACAGCGAAAGATTTCTTTCATACCTGAGAATAAACATGCTTTCAAGTGTCAACCAAAAGGTTGGTGAGTTCATAAGTTTATCATAAAAAATAAAATTCATCATTTTGATAGACCACAAGATTTAAATGCTGCATGGTACAAATGGGCCCGAATCCTATACCCACCTGTAATGTACATGCTATATCTTTTAAATACAGTACATCTTTCTCGTGTATGAAACCATTTTCCTAAATCATAGTAACCGTACACATATCTTGTGCACAAAAATAACATACACATAACCTGTGTATAAAATCATTCTCTCGATATATAACATTCACATCAACTGGTGGCAATTATCATGTCCACATAATTCAATGGTGGCAATTATCATGTCCACATAATTCAATGGTGGCAATTATCATGTCCACATAATTCAATAATAATCCGCAGAACTTCTGTCTACATAATAATTCATTCGAGGAATGTTTTGCTTGTGTCTATCTCGTCAAACATTTATAAAAGCATTTCATGTATTCGCAGTTCAAAATATATTTCAAAAGCATTTAATAAAGCAGTTGTAAAAACAGCGCATGTATTCTCAGTCCCAAAAATGTAAAGAGAAAAAGGGATCAAATGAAACTCACTCTACAATATTTTGTAGTAAAAATATTCATACGACGAAACTGAACAATGCAGGGTTGACCTCGGATTCACGAACCTATATCAATTATATATATATATATATTAACACATATAATTGTAATTGAACAAATCTAGGTATTATTATTATTTGTTATTTTAGTAACTTGTTCGTTTCATTAATAACTAAATTAACTATATTTTTTTATACATTAAATAGATAATTAATATTTATTACAAACATATTAATATAGTTATGTTTTATGTAAATAATATATTTTTATATAAAAAATCTTTATTTGATATATTAATAATACTAATAATAATAATGATAAAAATAATAATAATATTAGTGTTAGAAATAATAAAAATGATAATAAAAATAATAATGATAAAAATAATGATAATTCTAATAATAATAATAATAATGATAGTTCTAATAATAAAAATGATAATTTATATATAAAAAAAATTAATTAGTTTCAATAATAATACTACTTACATAAAAATGATGATGATGATGATGATGATGATGATAATAATAATAATAATAATAATAATAATAATAATAATAATAATAATAATAATAATAATAATAATAATAATAATAATAATAATAATAATAATAATAATAATAATAATAATAATAATAAGTAAACTACCTCAAAGAAGTAGTCCAAAAAAAAAAATACCCAAGTCCAGGCTTAAACCCGCGACATCCCGCTAACCCGATAACATCCTTAACCAAAGCTCTGTCTGTTTTATTTTCTAATTAATATGATTCTTATATTTATATAACCCCCTTTTCTTCCTGTTTTCCCTTTCTTCTTCTATTTCTAAAAAAATTATGTCACAACCGGGGTTCGAACCCACGACCTCTCGTTTAACCACAATCACCCCTAACCATGTAAGCTATTTCGATTTTCTGATTTAATTACTTCCTTAAATCTATTTATCCCTAATCCAATTCTATTTATAACAGGCCTAAATATCAAGTCCATCTTCAAATCTAATTGGCCCAATACTAATTCGATCCATCACCATTTTAATTAACCCACTTGATCAAGAAGCCCGTTCTAGATGGACTAGTTCAATTTATTAATAAACCCAACAGCTTCTTTTGTTATTTAGAAAATTTTTTTTGCAGTGGCCTAGATTCGAACTCAGGACCTCTTATTAACCTGATAACACCCTAACCATTGAACCATTGCTTACTTTCTGATTCATTTAGGATTTTAAATTCTTTTAACATATTTTCAGTTTCCATCTTCTTCAAAAACTAAACCCAGAACTATTCATCGTCTCCTTCATTTTTATTATTTACATAAAATCATGGTTTCATTTCCTTCATTATATTCGTACATGTTAAGTTTTAAATGATCATTATCATACAACACTTTTATTTATCTCAATGACAAATCTAGTCTCTAAACGCTCTCGTTTGAAACATTCTTAAGTTTAAAATTAGTCGATGATAGTATGACAAAACTCAAACCTAAACATGATGAATTTTTTTTACGTACATTTAAGATGTATACCTTTTGGTATTAAGATCTACATTTAATTTGATGATTAATATATTCTACAATTTGCATTATAATTATTCATTAATGTATTTTGCTCGATAACTTTATTAGGCTAGCTAGTCTCTTTTATTCAAGATACGAAATTTAAATGTTTCAAAAAGTAGACTTACCCTAGTTGAATAGGAAGCCGGTTAACCCTTAGACTTGAAGTCGACCGAGTCAATCCATGAATACTTGGAGGTGACCTACTACGTCACAGCTTACGTGACACCTAACCGAAACTTTTTTTGTTGTTGAAGGTGGTGTAACGTAATTGTGGGTTCTGGGTTCTCGGTGGTGAGGATGAACATGATAGCTCACAATGGAAGAAGAAAATAATAAGGTAATGGTTTGTTCATGGTTGTGATCGATTGGAAAAAAAATATAAAGAAGGTAGTGATGTTGGCGCACAAGAAACAGAAACAAAGAAAAGAGATGGTGACACCATGGTGGTTGTAAAGGGTGGCGTTAATGGTGGTTCTTCATGGGTTTAAGATGGTGGTTCGTCGGAGTTGGTGGCCGGAGGTGTTAGAGGTTTAAAACAAAATAATTAATATTAACTTCATGACTGATCATTTTGTTTCTCAAACGTACAACCTTCAAAACGAACTCGCATGGAACCGAAGGCCAACGTGTAAGGGTTAAGTGTTCTCGTAGGCATCTCGTCGTCTCCTGGACTCTCTCTGATTTCTTTGATTGAATGGATTCTTAGTTCATTAGATTGTTGGCTATATTTGTTGTTGGTGTACATATACCTTATATTTATATATGCACTTTATATAAAAAAAATAGTATAAAAGATGAATTAGAGGTACACAAATATGCCGAGCAAAAAGTCATGTATTAACTATAGATGGGTCCGGAATAAAAAGGGGATGTGATTAGGTTGGTTATGGATTATAGCTGGATTCATTGGCCTTTTCTTCTAGCTTTATTATTGTGATTATTTTAAAGTTTTATCTTTGACAATATAATATTATGGTGATAGAATAGATGGGATATTTATATAATGACTATAGATAGTATATAATAATGACGCGTTCAATTGCGAAAATCACGAAATCACGATAATATGAAACCAAAAAACTTACGTCTTGACAACATGGGCTTGACCCTTTTCAATTAGTAACTTCACATCTATTTAAAAATCTCAATATTTTTAGTATTTATTTAATTTTGATCACTAAGTCATATAGATACCACATATCTATTTTATCTCATCAATTATTATTTATTTATTGATCATGATGTAGTATAAGTAAATAATTCATATGATACATATTAACTTGCATATTTAAATTTACATTTTCATTATTAACTCGATTGTTACTTAAAACGATTTTAATATGGATAATATATCGTGTCCCATTGATAATTAGTGACGGATAAAAGTCTTCGGAAAAATCTCAAAATTTTAAATTAAATAGTTTTATTTATTTTGGTCATTATGGTATAAAATTCGATCCTTAATTTATTAAATAAAAATTACATCAACTGTCCCTCTCATTTATGGGTGAAATATAAAAAGTGTTAAAATTAAATAACTAGATCCTAAATACATTTTTAGTAAGCCTAAAATTTATAGAACTCATTTTCGGATTACCGTTTATTTTAAATCACATAAGTTTGATTTAAGTTTCTCTAATTAATAATCGAAGCGTCTAACGAGTATTACAATCATTTTTAATATACTTTATTTATATATATAGATATATTTTAAATAATAATCATTATAATATCCTATTTTTATCTTATTAATTTTTAATAACAACAACATATAATACATCAAATTTTATTTCGAATTATTATTTATATATACATACACACATATCTATTTACAATTAATTATTCGTGAATCGTCGAGAGCAGTCGAAGGTCAAATAAATATATGAAAAGTTCAAAATTTTTGAGACACAACCTAACAGACTTTGCTTATCGTGTCAAAGATATTAAATCGTATCGAGAGTTTGGTTCAAAATTAGTCGAAATTTTCCGGGTCACTACAGTACCTACCTGTTAAAGAAATTTCGTCCCGAAATTTGAGTGAGGTCGTCATGGCTAACAATAAAAATGTTTTCATGACGAATATGAGTTGATAAATAGAGTTTTATCATTATTGATTAATATAGATAAAACTATTCGATCATGCGAAGCGTACGAGTGAAGCTATCACAAAAGAGTAAAAAGTTTCGTCTTAACTTTTGACATAGTCATGGTGGATTTTCGGAATTCAAGGAAAAAGATAGAACTATCAAGATAATATGTTCTTGATATGTTTAGAGGTTAGATAGAATGTAAGAGTCGTGTAACATGGCACATGATGACGTTTTGATCTGTGAATCATCACGTTCCATTAGAAACTCAGCATGACTTACTGTAATATAATCACGTTGATCAAGTGTCATTATATTATACTAACTCATGCATCAGTTCCCAACACTACTTCAAAAATATTCATAGTTTAAACTAGAAAGTTTACAGAATATAGAAACTAAACAGTTTCTTATATGATGTAACACTGACAACGCGAAGAGATAAATGATTTCAGATAAGAATAGTTATGAAAATATTTTCAGAAATATCGAGGATATTTATAATGAAAGATTCGATGATATTATAGAATTTTAGAATCAAATTGTGATGAAAAAAATTCATTCACGATGATTTAGAGCATTTAAGGAGCAAGATATTCGCTAAATATTTCATCAGAAACAGAATCATCAGGATTCTTAATGTACAAGTTTAGTCCTTGTGATTTGTTCAGAGACTCCTTCGTAGTTTGCTCAAATATTTAAATTAATTATACGGATTTATATATTTGATATTAATTTTAATATATTTTATTATTATATTTTATATATTAGTATAGTTTATTTAAATTTGATATTGTAATAATATTATAGTTTAACCTTATAAATATCAAGTATTAATAATTTTAAAATATCATTAAGTATATAATTGATAATAATATTACTAATATATTATAATATTAATATATTCCTTCCTCAATACTTCTAACACCTTTCTCAAATGTTCACCGTGTTCTTGGTCATTCTTTGAGTAAATAAGTATGTCATCAATGAAAACAATGACAAACTTGTCAAGGTATGGTCCACACACTCGGTTCATAAGGTCCATGAACACAGCTGGTGCATTAGTTAAACCAAACGGCATGACCATAAACTCGTAATGACCGTAACGTGTCCTGAAAGCAGTCTTTGGAATATCATCTTCTTTCACCCGCATTTGATGATACCCGGAACGTAAGTCAATCTTTGAATAAACAGACGAGCCTTGTAGTTGATCAAATAAGTCATCGATTCTCGGTAGTGGGTAACGGTTCTTGATGGTAAGTTTGTTCAACTCTCGGTAGTCGATACACAACCTGAATGTACCATCTTTCTTCTTGACAAACAAAACAGGAGCTCCCCACGGTGATGTGCTTGGTCGAATGAAACCACGCTCTAAAAGTTCTTGTAATTGGCTTTGTAGTTCTTTCATCTCGCTGGGTGCGAGTCTGTAAGGAGCACGAGCTATTGGTGCAGCTCCTGGTACAAGATCTATTTGAAATTCAACGGATCGATGTGGGGGTAATCCCGGTAATTCTTTCGGAAATACATCAGGAAATTCTTTTGCTACGGGAACATCATTGATGCTCTTTTCTTCAGTTTGTACTTTCTCGACGTGTGCTAGAACAGCATAGCAACCTTTTCTTATTAGTTTTTGTGCCTTCAAATTACTAATAAGATGTAGCTTCGTGTTGCCCTTTTCTCCGTACACCATTAAGGGTTTTCCTTTTTCTCGTATAATGCGAATTGCATTTTTGTAACAAACGATCTCCGCTTTCACTTCTTTCAACCAGTCCATACCGATTATCACATCAAAACTTCCTAACTCTACTGGTATCAAATCAATCTTAAATGTTTCGCTAACCAGTTTAATTTCTCGATTCCGACATATATTATCTGCTGAAATTAATTTACCATTTGCTAATTCGAGTAAAAATTTACTATCCAAAGGCGTCAATGGACAACTTAATTTAGCACAAAAATGTCTACTCATATAGCTTCTATCCGCACCCGAATCAAATAAAACGTAAGCAGATTTATTGTCAATAAGAAACGTACCCGTAACAAGCTCCGGGTCTTCCTGTGCCTCTGCCGCATTAATATTGAAAACTCTTCCACGGCCTTGTCCATTCGTGTTCTCCTGGTTCGGGCAATTTCTAATAATGTGGCCTGGTTTTCCACATTTATAACAAACTACATTGGCATAACTTGCTCCGACACTACTTGCTCCGCCATTACTCGTTCCGACACCATTTGTTCCTTTCGTTCTATTAACCCCTGGTCCGTAGACCTCACACTTCGCCGCGCTATGACCATTTCTTTTACACTTGTTGCAAAATTTGGTGCAGAACCCCGAGTGATTCTTTTCACACCTTTGGCATAGCTGCTTCTGATTGTTGTTGTTGTTGCGGTTATTATTGTTGTTGGGATGATTGTTGTAGTTGCTGTTGTTGTTGTTGTTGTTGTTGTTGTTGGGCCGTTTGTTGTAGTTGCGATTGATGTTGCGATTGTTGGGATAATTGTTGCGATTATTGTTGTAATTGCTGTTGTTGTTGTATTGGTGATTCTTATCACCGTTTTCCTCCCACTTTCTTTTTACTTGCTTCACATTGGCCTCTTCAGCAGTCTGTTCTTTAATTCTTTCTTCAATTTGGTTCACGAGTTTGTGAGCCATTCTACATGCCTGTTGTATGGAGGCGGGCTCGTGTGAACTTATATCTTCTTGGATTCTTTCCGGTAATCCTTTCACAAACGCGTCGATCTTCTCTTCCTCATCTTCGAATGCTCCCGGACACAATAGGCACAATTCTGTGAATCGTCTTTCGTACGTGGTAATATCAAATCCTTGGGTTCGTAACCCTCTAAGTTCTGTCTTGAGCTTATTGACCTCGGTTCTGGGACGGTACTTCTCGTTCATCAAGTGCTTGAATGCTGACCACGGTAGTGCGTACGCATCGTCTTGTCCCACTTGCTCTAGATAGGTATTCCACCATGTTAACGCAGAACCTGTGAAGGTATGCGTAGCGTACTTTACTTTGTCCTCTTCAGTACACTTACTTATGGCAAACACCGATTCGACCATAGCAAAATTATTATTATACAATATATTCTGCTTGATATTATAATAAAATATATTAATATATAATATTTTTAAATATTAGTAATAAAATATATATTATATAATAGATATTTTATATAATATATATAATTTTAATCCTTTTGTTTGCGAACAAGTTTAGAATTAACTAAACTATGTTCTAGTGATTACAAGTTTAAACCTTCGAATAAGATAGCTTTATATGTATGAATTGAATGATGTTATGAACATCATTACTACCTTAAGTTCCTTGGATGAACCTACTGGAAAAGATAAAAATGGATCTAGCTTCAATGGATCCTTGGATGGCTCAAAGTTCTTGAAGCAAAATCATGACACGAAAACAAGTTCAAGTAAGATCATCACTTGAAATAAGATTGTTATAGTTATAGAAATTGAACCAAAGTTTGAATATGATTATTACCTTGTATTAGAATGATAACCTACTGTAAGAAACAAAGATTTCTTGAGGTTGGATGATCACCTTACAAGATTGGAAGTGAGCTAGCAAACTTGAAAGTATTATTGATTTTATGAAACTAGAACTTTTGGAATTTATGAAGAACACTTAGAACTTGAAGATAGAACTTGAGAGAGTTCAATTAGATGAAGAAAATTGAAGAATGAAAGTGTTTGTAGGTGTTTTTGGTCGTTGGTGTATGGATTAGATATAAAGGATATGTAATTTTGTTTTCATGTAAATAAGTCATGAATGATTACTCATATTTTTGTAATCTTATGAGATATTTCATGCTAGTTGCCAAATGATGGTTCCCACATGTGTTAGGTGACTCACATGGGCTGCTAAGAGCTGATCATTGGAGTGTATATACCAATAGTACATACATCTAAAAGCTGTGTATTGTACGAGTACGAATACGGGTGCATACGAGTAGAATTGTTGATGAAACTGAACGAGAATGTAATTGTAAGCATTTTTGTTAAGTAGAAGTATTTTGATAAGTGTATTGAAGTCTTTCAAAAGTGTATAAATACATATTAAAACACTACATGTATATACATTTTAACTGAGTCGTTAAGTCATCGTTAGTCGTTACATGTAAGTGTTGTTTTGAAACCTTTAGGTTAACGATCTTGTTAAATGTTGTTAACCCAATGTTTATAATAACAAAAGAGATTTTAAATTATTATATTATTATGATATTATGATGTACGAATATCTCTTAATATGATATATATACATTAAATGTCGTTACAACGATAAACGTTACATATATGTCTCGTTTCAAAATCATTAAGTTAGTAGTCTTGTTTTTACATATGTAGTTCATTGTTAATATAATTAATGATATGTTTACTTATCATAATATCATGTTAACTATATATATAACCATATATATGTCATCATATAGTTTTTTACAAGTTTTAACGTTCGTGAATCACCGGTCAACTTGGGTGGTCAATTGTCTATATGAAACCTATTTCAATTAATCAAGTCTTAACAAGTTTGATTGCTTAACATGTTGGAAACATTTAATCATGTAAACATCAATCTCAGTTAATATATATAAACATGGAAAAGTTCGGGTCACTACAGTACCTACCCGTTAAATAAATTTCGCCCCGAAATTTTAAGCTGTTGAAGGTGTTGACGAATCTTCTGGAAATAGATGCGGGTATTTCTTCTTCATCTGATCTTCACGCTCCCAGGTGAACTCGGGTCCTCTACGAGCATTCCATCGAACCTTAACAATTGGTATCTTGTTTTGCTTAAGTCTTTTAACCTCACGATCCATTATTTCGACGGGTTCTTCGATGAATTGAAGTTTTTCGTTGATTTGGATTTCATCTAACGGAATAGTGAGATCTTCTTTAGCAAAACATTTCTTTAAATTCGAGACGTGGAAAGTGTCTATATCATTTTAATATAATAAAATATATATTATAATATTTAACACGCTGTCTTATCAACGGCCATAACGGTTATGTTGCACAAGACCAAGGATGGGAAGTAGTCCTAGTAAAACCAGAATGCATGACTTGTTTCTGGACGTATGAATTACGTGTATTTATTGCCTTTGCTGAACGACTTGTGTACTAGCTAGAATTGTCTTCACAACTATCTTGTATCAAAGTTATTGTGTGCTATATTTCATGCTTTATGTAAAATAAGCGGTATTGTAAGTTTGTAAAATATTGTATAAAAGTTTGAACGCGAAATATTATTATAATCAGTTTTTCATATAGAATTGTAGTAGTTGAATTGTATATTAGCTACTAAGTATGAACTTAACGGGTAGGTACTACCCGAATTTAAACTTATAAAACGCTAATATGAAGAAAAAGCTTTTATAAAAGAGTTCATATTATGCTACGAAATACTATTAACTACTCTTAATATTCTGTATGATTAACTTGTTCCATTTAACTATTTTGAAGGAAATGGCACCGACTACTCGACACACCGTGAATATGAATGAAGAGGAATTTCGTACTTTTCTAGCTTCAAACATAGCCGCAGTACAGGCTGCGCTACATACCAACAATAACCTTGGATCTAGCAGTACAGGAAATCGTGTAGGATGCACCTACAAAGAATTCACTGCCTGCAAACCTTTGGAATTTGATGGAACCGAAGGACCGATCGGATTGAAACGGTGGACCGAGAAGGTTGAATCGGTGTTTGCCATAAGTAAGTGTACTGAAGAGGACAAAGTGAAGTACGCTACGCATACCTTCACAGGTTCTGCGTTAACATGGTGGAATACCTATCTAGAGCAAGTGGGACAAGATGATGCGTACGCACTACCGTGGTCATCATTCAAGCACTTGATGAACGAGAAGTACCGTCCCAGAACCGAGGTCAATAAGCTCAAGACAGAACTTAGAGGGTTACGAACCCAAGGATTTGATATTACCACGTACGAAAGACGATTCACAGAATTGTGCCTATTGTGTCCGGGAGCATTCGAAGATGAGGAAGAGAAGATCGACGCGTTTGTGAAAGGATTACCGGAAAGAATCCAAGAAGATATAAGTTCACACGAGCCCGCCTCCATACAACAGGCATGTAGAATGGCTCACAAACTAGTGAACCAGATTGAAGAAAGAATTAAAGAACAGACTACTGAAGAGGCCAATGTGAAGCAAGTCAAAAGAAAGTGGGAGGAAAACGGTGATAAGAATCACCAATACAACAACAACAGCAATTACAACAATAATCGCAACAATTATCCCAACAATCGCAACATCAATCGCAACTACAACAAACGGCCCAACAACAACAACAACAACAACAACAACAGCAACTACAACAATCATCCCAACAACAATAATAACCGCAACAACAACAACAATCAGAAGCAACTATGCCAAAGGTGTGAAAAGAATCACTCAGGGTTCTGCACCAAATTTTGCAACAAGTGTAAAAGAAATGGTCATAGCGCGGCGAAGTGTGAGGTCTACGGACCAGGGGTTAATAGAACGAAAGGAACAAATGGTGTCGGAACGAGTAATGGCGGAGCAAGTAGTGTCGGAGCAAGTTATGCCAATGTAGTTTGTTATAAATGTGAAAAACCAGGCCACATTATTAGAAATTGCCCGAACCAGGAGAACACGAATGGACAAGGCCGTGGAAGAGTTTTCAATATTAATGCGGTAGAGGCACAGGAAGACCCGGAGCTTGTTACGGGTACGTTTCTTATTGACAATAAATCTGCTTACGTTTTATTTGATTCGGGTGCGGATAGAAGCTATATGAGTAGAGATTTTTGTGCTAAATTAAGTTGTCCATTGACGCCTTTGGATAGTAAATTTTTACTCGAATTAGCAAATGGTAAATTAATTTCAGCAGATAATATATGTCGGAATCGAGAAATTAAACTGGTTAGCGAAACATTTAAGATTGATTTGATACCAGTAGAGTTAGGGAGTTTTGATGTGATAATCGGTATGGACTGGTTGAAAGAAGTGAAAGCGGAGATCGTTTGTTACAAAAATGCAATTCGCATTATACGAGAAAAAGGAAAACCCTTAATGGTGTACGGAGAAAAGGGCAACACGAAGCTACATCTTATTAGTAATTTGAAGGCACAAAAACTAATAAGAAAAGGTTGCTATGCTGTTTTAGCACACGTCGAGAAAGTACAAACTGAAGAAAAGAGCATCAATGATGTTCCCATTGCAAAAGAATTTCCCGATGTATTTCCGAAAGAATTACCGGGATTACCCCCACATCGATCCGTTGAATTTCAAATAGATCTTGTGCCAGGAGCTGCACCAATAGCTCGTGCTCCTTACAGACTCGCACCCAGCGAGATGAAAGAACTGCAAAGCCAATTACAAGAACTTTTAGAGCGTGGTTTCATTCGACCAAGCACATCACCGTGGGGAGCTCCTGTTTTGTTTGTCAAGAAGAAAGATGGTACATTCAGGTTGTGTATCGACTACCGAGAGTTGAACAAACTTACCATCAAGAACCGCTACCCACTACCGAGAATCGACGACTTATTTGATCAACTACAAGGCTCGTCTGTTTATTCAAAGATTGACTTACGTTCCGGGTATCATCAAATGCGGGTGAAAGAAGATGATATTCCAAAGACTGCTTTCAGAACACGTTACGGTCATTACGAGTTTATGGTCATGCCGTTTGGTTTAACTAATGCACCAGCTGTGTTCATGGACCTTATGAACCGAGTGTGTGGACCATACGTTGACAAGTTTGTCATTGTTTTCATTGATGACATACTTATTTACTCAAAGAATGACCAAGAACACGGTGAACATTTGAGAAAAGTGTTAGAAGTATTGAGGAAGGAAGAATTGTACGCTAAGTTTTCAAAGTGTGCATTTTGGTTGGAAGAAGTTCAATTCCTCGGTCACATAGTGAACAAAGAAGGTATTAAGGTGGATCCGGCAAAGATAGAAACTGTTGAAAAGTGGGAAACCCCGAAAACTCCGAAACACATACGCCAGTTTTTAGGACTAGCTGGTTACTACAGAAGGTTCATCCAAGACTTTTCCAGAATAGCAAAACCCTTGACTGCATTAACGCATAAAGGGAAGAAATTTGAATGGAATGATGAACAAGAGAAAGCGTTTCAGTTATTGAAGAAAAAGCTAACTACGGCACCTATATTGTCATTGCCTGAAGGGAATGATGATTTTGTGATTTATTGTGACGCATCAAAGCAAGGTCTCGGTTGTGTATTAATGCAACGAACGAAGGTGATTGCTTATGCGTCTAGACAATTGAAGATTCACGAACAAAATTATACGACGCATGATTTGGAATTAGGCGCGGTTGTTTTTGCATTAAAGACTTGGAGGCACTACTTATATGGGGTCAAAAGTATTATATATACCGACCACAAAAGTCTTCAACACATATTTAATCAGAAACAACTGAATATGAGGCAGCGTAGGTGGATTGAATTATTGAATGATTACGATTTTGAGATTCGTTACCACCCGGGGAAGGCAAATGTGGTAGCCGATGCCTTGAGCAGGAAGGATAGAGAACCCATTCGAGTAAAATCTATGAATATAATGATTCATAATAACATTACTACTCAAATAAAGGAGGCGCAACAAGGAGTTTTAAAAGAGGGAAATTTAAAGGATGAAATACCCAAAGGATCGGAGAAACATCTTAATATTCGGGAAGACGGAACCCGGTATAGGGCTGAAAGGATTTGGGTACCAAAATTTGGAGATATGAGAGAAATGGTACTTAGAGAAGCTCATAAAACCAGATACTCAATACATCCTGGAACGGGGAAGATGTACAAGGATCTCAAGAAACATTTTTGGTGGCCGGGTATGAAAGCCGATGTTGCTAAATACGTAGGAGAATGTTTGACGTGTTCTAAGGTCAAAGCTGAGCATCAGAAACCATCAGGTTTACTTCAACAACCCGAAATCCCGGAATGGAAATGGGAAAACATTACCATGGATTTCATCACTAAATTGCCAAGGACTGCAAGTGGTTTTGATACTATTTGGGTAATAGTTGATCGTCTCACCAAATCAGCACACTTCCTACCAATAAGAGAAGATGACAAGATGGAGAAGTTAGCACGACTGTATTTGAAGGAAGTCGTCTCCAGACATGGAATACCAATCTCTATTATCTCTGATAGGGATGGCAGATTTATTTCAAGATTCTGGCAGACATTACAGCAAGCATTAGGAACTCGTCTAGACATGAGTACTGCCTATCATCCACAAACTGATGGGCAGAGCGAAAGGACGATACAAACGCTTGAAGACATGCTACGAGCATGTGTTATTGATTTCGGAAACAGTTGGGATCGACATCTACCGTTAGCAGAATTTTCCTACAACAACAGCTACCATTCAAGCATTGAGATGGCGCCGTTTGAAGCACTTTATGGTAGAAAGTGCAGGTCTCCGATTTGTTGGAGTGAGGTGGGGGATAGACAGATTACGGGTCCGGAGATTATACAAGAAACTACCGAGAAGATCATCCAAATTCAACAACGGTTGAAAACCGCCCAAAGTCGACAAAAGAGCTACGCTGACATTAAAAGAAAAGATATAGAATTTGAAATTGGAGAGATGGTCATGCTTAAAGTTTCACCTTGGAAAGGCGTTGTTCGATTTGGTAAACGAGGGAAATTAAATCCAAGGTATATTGGACCATTCAAGATTATTGATCGTGTCGGACCAGTAGCTTACCGACTTGAGTTACCTCAACAACTCGCGGCTGTACATAACACTTTCCACGTCTCGAATTTGAAGAAATGTTTTGCTAAAGAAGATCTCACTATTCCGTTAGATGAAATCCAAATCAACGAAAAACTCCAATTCATCGAAGAACCCGTCGAAATAATGGATCGTGAGGTTAAAAGACTTAAGCAAAACAAGATACCAATTGTTAAGGTTCGATGGAATGCTCGTAGAGGACCCGAGTTCACCTGGGAGCGTGAAGATCAGATGAAGATGAAATACCCGCATCTATTTCCAGAAGATTCGTCAACACCTTCAACAGCTTAAAATTTCGGGACGAAATTTATTTAACGGGTAGGTACTGTAGTGACCCGAACTTTTCCATGTTTATATATATTAATTGAGATTGATGTTTACATGATTAAATGTTTCCAACATGTTAAGCAATCAAACTTGTTAAGACTTGATTAATTGAAATAGATTTCATATAGACAATTGACCACCCAAGTTGACCGGTGATTCACGAACGTTAAAACTTGTAAAAAAAAAACTATATGATGACATATATATGGTTATATATATAGTTAACATGATATTATGATAAGTAAACATATCATTAATTATATTAACAATGAACTACATATGTAAAAACAAGACTACTAACTTAATGATTTTGAAACGAGACATATATGTAACGTTTATCGTTGTAACGACATTTAATGTATATATATCATATTAAGAGATATTCGTACATCATAATATCATGATAATATAATAATTTAAAATCTCTTTTGTTATTATAAACATTGGGTTAACAACATTTAACAAGATCGTTAACCTAAAGGTTTCAAAACAACACTTACATGTAACGACTAACGATGACTTAACGACTCAGTTAAAATGTATATACATGTAGTGTTTTAATATGTATTTATACACTTTTGAAAGACTTCAATACACTTATCAAAATACTTCTACTTAACAAAAATGCTTACAATTACATTCTCGTTCAGTTTCATCAACAATTCTACTCGTATGCACCCGTATTCGTACTCGTACAATACACAGCTTTTAGATGTATGTACTATTGGTATATACACTCCAATGATCAGCTCTTAGCAGCCCATGTGAGTCACCTAACACATGTGGGAACCATCATTTGGCAACTAGCATGAAATATCTCATAAGATTACAAAAATATGAGTAATCATTCATGACTTATTTACATGAAAACAAAATTACATATCCTTTATATCTAATCCATACACCAACGACCAAAAACACCTACAAACACTTTCATTCTTCAATTTTCTTCATCTAATTGAACTCTCTCAAGTTCTATCTTCAAGTTCTAAGTGTTCTTCATAAATTCCAAAAGTTCTAGTTTCATAAAATCAAGAATACTTTCAAGTTTGCTAGCTCACTTCCAATCTTGTAAGGTGATCATCCAACCTCAAGAAATCTTTGTTTCTTACAGTAGGTTATCATTCTAATACAAGGTAATAATCATATTCAAACTTTGGTTCAATTTCTATAACTATAACAATCTTATTTCAAGTGATGATCTTACTTGAACTTGTTTTCGTGTCATGATTTTGCTTCAAGAACTTTGAGCCATCCAAGGATCCATTGAAGCTAGATCCATTTTTCTCTTTTCCAGTAGGTTCATCCAAGGAACTTAAGGTAGTAATGATGTTCATAACATCATTCGATTCATACATATAAAGCTATCTTATTCGAAGGTTTAAACTTGTAATCACTAGAACATAGTTTAGTTAATTCTAAACTATTTCGCAAACAAAAGTTAATCCTTCTAACTTGACTTTTAAAATCAACTAAACACATGTTCTATATCTATATGATATGCTAACTTAATGATTTAAAACCTGGAAACACGAAAAACACCGTAAAACCGGATTTACGCCGTCTTAGTAACACCGCGGGCTGTTTTGGGTTAGTTAATTAAAAACTATGATAAACTTTGATTTAAAAGTTGTTATTCTGAGAAAATGATTTTTATTATGAACATGAAACTATATCCAAAAATTATGGTTAAACTCAAAGTGGAAGTATGTTTTCTAAAATGGTCATCTAGACGTCGTTCTTTCGACTGAAATGACTACCTTTACAAAAACGACTTGTAACTTATTTTTCCGACTAGAAACCTATACTTTTTTTGTTTAGATTCATAAAATAGAGTTCAATATGAAACCATAGCAATTTGATTCACTCAAAACGGATTTAAAATGAAGAAGTTATGGGTAAAACAAGATTGGATAATTTTTCTCATTTTAGCTACGTGAAAATTGGTAACAAATCTATTCCAACCATAACTTAATCAACTTGTATTATATATTATGTAATCTTGAGATACCATAGACACGTATACAATGTTTCGACCTATCATGTCGACACATCTATATATATTTCGGAACAACCATAGACACTCTATATGTGAATGTTGGAGTTAGCTATACAGGGTTGAGGTTGATTCCAAAATATATATAGTTTGAGTTGTGATCAATACTGAGATACGTATACACTGGGTCGTGGATTGATTCAAGATAATATTTATCGATTTATTTCTGTACATCTAACTGTGGACAACTAGTTGTAGGTTACTAACGAGGACAGCTGACTTAATAAACTTAAAACATCAAAATATATTAAAAGTGTTGTAAATATATTTTGAACATACTTTGATATATATGTATATATTGTTATAGGTTCGTGAATCAACCAGTGGCCAAGTCTTACTTCCCGACGAAGTAAAAATCTGTGAAAGTGAGTTATAGTCCCACTTTTAAAATCTAATATTTTTGGGATGAGAATACATGCAGGTTTTATAAATGATTTACAAAATAGACACAAGTACGTGAAACTACATTCTATGGTTGAATTATCGAAATCGAATATGCCCCTTTTTATTAAGTCTGGTAATCTAAGAATTAGGGAACAGACACCCTAATTGACGCGAATCCTAAAGATAGATCTATTGGGCCTAACAAACCCCATCCAAAGTACCGGATGCTTTAGTACTTCGAAATTTATATCATATCCGAAGGGTGTCCCGGAATGATGGGGATATTCTTATATATGCATCTTGTTATTGTCGGTTACCAGGTGTTCACCATATGAATGATTTTTATCTCTATGTATGGGATGTGTATTGAAATATGAAATCTTGTGGTCTATTGTTACGATTTGATATATATAGGTTAAACCTATAACTCACCAACATTTTTGTTGACGTTTTAAGCATGTTTATTCTCAGGTGATTATTAAGAGCTTCCGCTGTCGCATACTTAAATAAGGACAAGATTTGGAGTCCATGCTTGTATGATATTGTGTAAAAACTGCATTCAAGAAACTTATTTTGTTGTAACATATTTGTATTGTAAACCATTATGTAATGGTCGTGTGTAAACAGGATATATTAGATTATCATTATTTGATAATCTACGTAAAGCTTTTTAAACCTTTATTGATGAAATAAAGGTTATGGTTTGTTTAAAAATGAATGCAGTCTTTGAAAAACGTCTCATATAGAGGTCAAAACCTCGCAACGAAATCAATTAATATGTCCCGTTCTTATTGATTAAAAACGTTCCATATTACTTGATTTCGTTGCGAGGTTTTGACCTCTATATGAGACGTTTTTCAAAGACTGCATTCATTTTTAAACAAACCATAACCTTTATTTCATCAATAAAGGTTTAAAACGCTTTACGTAGATTATCAAATAATGATAATCTAAAATATCCTGTTTACACACGACCATTACATAATGGTTTACAATACAAATATGTTACAACAAAATAAGTTTCTTGAATGCAGTTTTTACACAATATCATACAAGCATGGACTCCAAATCTTGTCCTTATTTAAGTATGTGACAGCGGAAGCTCTTAATAATCACCTGAGAATAAACATGCTTAAAACGTCAACAAAAATGTTGGTGAGTTATAGGTTTAACCTATATATATCAAATCGTAACAATAGACCACAAGATTTCATATTTCAATACACATCCCATACATAGAGATAAAAATCATTCATATGGTGAACACCTGGTAACCGACAATAACAAGATGCATATATAAGAATATCCCCATCATTCCGGGACACCCTTCGGATATGATATAAATTTCGAAGTACTAAAGCATCCGGTACTTTGGATGGGGTTTGTTAGGCCCAATAGATCTATCTTTAGGATTCGCGTCAATTAGGGTGTCTGTTCCCTAATTCTTAGATTACCAGACTTAATAAAAAGGGGCATATTCGATTTCGATAATTCAACCATAGAATGTAGTTTCACGTACTTGTGTCTATTTTGTAAATCATTTATAAAACCTGCATGTATTCTCATCCCAAAAATATTAGATTTTAAAAGTGGGACTATAACTCACTTTCACAGATTTTTACTTCGTCGGGAAGTAAGACTTGGCCACTGGTTGATTCACGAACCTATAACAATATATACATATATATCAAAGTATGTTCAAAATATATTTACAACACTTTTAATATATTTTGATGTTTTAAGTTTATTAAGTCAGCTGTCCTCGTTAGTAACCTACAACTAGTTGTCCACAGTTAGATGTACAGAAATAAATCGATAAATATTATCTTGAATCAATCCACGACCCAGTGTATACGTATCTCAGTATTGATCACAACTCAAACTATATATATTTTGGAATCAACCTCAACCCTGTATAGCTAACTCCAACATTCACATATAGAGTGTCTATGGTTGTTCCGAAATATATATAGATGTGTCGACATGATAGGTCGAAACATTGTATACGTGTCTATGGTATCTCAAGATTACATAATATATAATACAAGTTGATTAAGTTATGGTTGGAATAGATTTGTTACCAATTTTCACGTAGCTAAAATGAGAAAAATTATCCAATCTTGTTTTACCCATAACTTCTTCATTTTAAATCCGTTTTGAGTGAATCAAATTGCTATGGTTTCATATTGAACTCTATTTTATGAATCTAAACAAAAAAAGTATAGGTTTATAGTCGGAAAAATAAGTTACAAGTCGTTTTTGTAAAGGTAGTCATTTCAGTCGAAAGAACGACGTCTAGATGACCATTTTAGAAAACATACTTCCACTTTGAGTTTAACCATAATTTTTGGATATAGTTTCATGTTCATAATAAAAATCATTTTCTCAGAATAACAACTTTTAAATCAAAGTTTATCATAGTTTTTAATTAACTAACCCAAAACAGCCCGCGGTGTTACTACGACGGCGTAAATCCGGTTTTATGGTGTTTTTCGTGTTTCCAGGTTTTAAATCATTAAGTTAGCATATCATATAGATATAGAACATGTGTTTAGTTGATTTTAAAAGTCAAGTTAGAAGGATTAACTTTTGTTTGCGAACAAGTTTAGAATTAACTAAACTATGTTCTAGTGATTACAAGTTTAAACCTTCGAATAAGATAGCTTTATATGTATGAATTGAATGATGTTATGAACATCATTACTACCTTAAGTTCCTTGGATGAACCTACTGGAAAAGATAAAAATGGATCTAGCTTCAATGGATCCTTGGATGGCTCAAAGTTCTTGAAGCAAAATCATGACACGAAAACAAGTTCAAGTAAGATCATCACTTGAAATAAGATTGTTATAGTTATAGAAATTGAACCAAAGTTTGAATATGATTATTACCTTGTATTAGAATGATAACCTACTGTAAGAAACAAAGATTTCTTGAGGTTGGATGATCACCTTACAAGATTGGAAGTGAGCTAGCAAACTTGAAAGTATTCTTGATTTTATGAAACTAGAACTTTTGGAATTTATGAAGAACACTTAGAACTTGAAGATAGAACTTGAGAGAGTTCAATTAGATGAAGAAAATTGAAGAATGAAAGTGTTTGTAGGTGTTTTTGGTCGTTGGTGTATGGATTAGATATAAAGGATATGTAATTTTGTTTTCATGTAAATAAGTCATGAATGATTACTCATATTTTTGTAATCTTATGAGATATTTCATGCTAGTTGCCAAATGATGGTTCCCACATGTGTTAGGTGACTCACATGGGCTGCTAAGAGCTGATCATTGGAGTGTATATACCAATAGTACATACATCTAAAAGCTGTGTATTGTACGAGTACGAATACGGGTGCATACGAGTAGAATTGTTGATGAAACTGAACGAGAATGTAATTGTAAGCATTTTTGTTAAGTAGAAGTATTTTGATAAGTGTATTGAAGTCTTTCAAAAGTGTATAAATACATATTAAAACACTACATGTATATACATTTTAACTGAGTCGTTAAGTCATCGTTAGTCGTTACATGTAAGTGTTGTTTTGAAACCTTTAGGTTAACGATCTTGTTAAATGTTGTTAACCCAATGTTTATAATAACAAAAGAGATTTTAAATTATTATATTATTATGATATTATGATGTACGAATATCTCTTAATATGATATATATACATTAAATGTCGTTACAACGATAAACGTTACATATATGTCTCGTTTCAAAATCATTAAGTTAGTAGTCTTGTTTTTACATATGTAGTTCATTGTTAATATAATTAATGATATGTTTACTTATCATAATATCATGTTAACTATATATATAACCATATATATGTCATCATATAGTTTTTTACAAGTTTTAACGTTCGTGAATCACCGGTCAACTTGGGTGGTCAATTGTCTATATGAAACCTATTTCAATTAATCAAGTCTTAACAAGTTTGATTGCTTAACATGTTGGAAACATTTAATCATGTAAACATCAATCTCAGTTAATATATATAAACATGGAAAAGTTCGGGTCACTACAGTACCTACCCGTTAAATAAATTTCGCCCCGAAATTTTAAGCTGTTGAAGGTGTTGACGAATCTTCTGGAAATAGATGCGGGTATTTCTTCTTCATCTGATCTTCACGCTCCCAGGTGAACTCGGGTCCTCTACGAGCATTCCATCGAACCTTAACAATTGGTATCTTGTTTTGCTTAAGTCTTTTAACCTCACGATCCATTATTTCGACGGGTTCTTCGATGAATTGAAGTTTTTCGTTGATTTGGATTTCATCTAACGGAATAGTGAGATCTTCTTTAGCAAAACATTTCTTTAAATTCGAGACGTGGAAAGTGTTATGTACAGCCGCGAGTTGTTGAGGTAACTCTAGTCGGTAAGCTACTGGTCCGACACGATCAATAATCTTGAATGGTCCAATATACCTTGGATTTAATTTCCCTCGTTTACCAAATCGAACAACGCCTTTCCAAGGTGCAACTTTAAGCATGACCATCTCTCCAATTTCAAATTCTATATCTTTTCTTTTAATGTCAGCGTAGCTCTTTTGTCGACTTTGGGCGGTTTTCAACCGTTGTTGAATTTGGATGATCTTCTCGGTAGTTTCTTGTATAATCTCCGGACCCGTAATCTGTCTATCCCCCACTTCACTCCAACAAATCGGAGACCTGCACTTTCTACCATAAAGTGCTTCAAACGGCGCCATCTCAATGCTTGAATGGTAGCTGTTGTTGTAGGAAAATTCTGCTAACGGTAGATGTCGATCCCAACTGTTTCCGAAATCAATAACACAAGCTCGTAGCATGTCTTCAAGCGTTTGTATCGTCCTTTCGCTCTGCCCATCAGTTTGTGGATGATAGGCAGTACTCATGTCTAGACGAGTTCCTAATGCTTGCTGTAATGTCTGCCAGAATCTTGAAATAAATCTGCCATCCCTATCAGAGATAATAGAGATTGGTATTCCATGTCTGGAGATGACTTCCTTCAAATACAGTCGTGCTAACTTCTCCATCTTGTCATCTTCTCTTATTGGTAGGAAGTGTGCGGATTTGGTGAGACGATCAACTATTACCCAAATAGTATCAAAACCACTTGCAGTCCTTGGCAATTTAGTGATGAAATCCATGGTAATGTTTTCCCATTTCCATTCCGGGATTTCGGGTTGTTGAAGTAGACCTGATGGTTTCTGATGCTCAGCTTTGACCTTAGAACACGTCAAACATTCTCCTACGTATTTAGCAACATCGGCTTTCATACCCGGCCACCAAAAATGTTTCTTGAGATCCTTGTACATCTTCCCCGTTCCAGGATGTATTGAGTATCTGGTTTTATGAGCTTCTCTAAGTACCATTTCTCTCATATCTCCAAATTTTGGTACCCAAATCCTTTCAGCCCTATACCGGCTTCCGTCTTCCCGAATATTAAGATGCTTCTCCGATCCTTTGGGTATTTCATCCTTTAAATTTCCCTCTTTTAAAACTCCTTGTTGCGCCTCCTTTATTTGAGTAGTAATGTTATTATGAATCATTATATTCATAGATTTTACTCGAATGGGTTCTCTGTCCTTCCTGCTCAAGGCATCGGCTACCACATTTGCCTTCCCCGGGTGGTAACGAATCTCAAAGTCGTAATCATTCAATAATTCAATCCACCTACGCTGCCTCATATTCAGTTGTTTCTGATTAAATATGTGTTGAAGACTTTTGTGGTCGGTATATATAATACTTTTGACCCCATATAAGTAGTGCCTCCAAGTCTTTAATGCAAAAACAACCGCGCCTAATTCCAAATCATGCGTCGTATAATTTTGTTCGTGAATCTTCAATTGTCTAGACGCATAAGCAATCACCTTCGTTCGTTGCATTAATACACAACCGAGACCTTGCTTTGATGCATCACAATAAATCACAAAATCATCATTCCCTTCAGGCAATGACAATATAGGTGCCGTAGTTAGCTTTTTCTTCAATAACTGAAACGCTTTCTCTTGTTCATCATTCCATTCAAATTTCTTCCCTTTATGCGTTAATGCAGTCAAGGGTTTTGCTATTCTGGAAAAGTCTTGGATGAACCTTCTGTAGTAACCAGCTAGTCCTAAAAACTGGCGTATGTGTTTCGGAGTTTTCGGGGTTTCCCACTTTTCAACAGTTTCTATCTTTGCCGGATCCACCTTAATACCTTCTTTGTTCACTATGTGACCGAGGAATTGAACTTCTTCCAACCAAAATGCACACTTTGAAAACTTAGCGTACAATTCTTCCTTTCTCAATACTTCTAACACCTTTCTCAAATGTTCACCGTGTTCTTGGTCATTCTTTGAGTAAATAAGTATGTCATCAATGAAAACAATGACAAACTTGTCAAGGTATGGTCCACACACTCGGTTCATAAGGTCCATGAACACAGCTGGTGCATTAGTTAAACCAAACGGCATGACCATAAACTCGTAATGACCGTAACGTGTTCTGAAAGCAGTCTTTGGAATATCATCTTCTTTCACCCGCATTTGATGATACCCGGAACGTAAGTCAATCTTTGAATAAACAGACGAGCCTTGTAGTTGATCAAATAAGTCGTCGATTCTCGGTAGTGGGTAGCGGTTCTTGATGGTAAGTTTGTTCAACTCTCGGTAGTCGATACACAACCTGAATGTACCATCTTTCTTCTTGACAAACAAAACAGGAGCTCCCCACGGTGATGTGCTTGGTCGAATGAAACCACGCTCTAAAAGTTCTTGTAATTGGCTTTGCAGTTCTTTCATCTCGCTGGGTGCGAGTCTGTAAGGAGCACGAGCTATTGGTGCAGCTCCTGGTACAAGATCTATTTGAAATTCAACGGATCGATGTGGGGGTAATCCCGGTAATTCTTTCGGAAATACATCGGGAAATTCTTT
Source organism: Rutidosis leptorrhynchoides (assembly GCF_046630445.1). Taxonomy (NCBI): domain Eukaryota; kingdom Viridiplantae; phylum Streptophyta; class Magnoliopsida; order Asterales; family Asteraceae; genus Rutidosis; species Rutidosis leptorrhynchoides. The sequence goes on along the minus strand of NC_092336.1, from coordinate 554,359,332 downwards.
TGCAATGGGAACATCATTGATGCTCTTTTCTTCAGTTTGTACTTTCTCGACGTGTGCTAGAACAGCATAGCAACCTTTTCTTATTAGTTTTTGTGCCTTCAAATTACTAATAAGATGTAGCTTCGTGTTGCCCTTTTCTCCGTACACCATTAAGGGTTTTCCTTTTTCTCGTATAATGCGAATTGCATTTTTGTAACAAACGATCTCTGCTTTCACTTCTTTCAACCAGTCCATACCGATTATCACATCAAAACTCCCTAACTCTACTGGTATTAAATCAATCTTAAATGTTTCGCTAACCAGTTTAATTTCTCGATTCCGACATATATTATCTGCTGAAATTAATTTACCATTTGCTAATTCGAGTAAAAATTTACTATCCAAAGGCGTCAATGGACAACTTAATTTAGCACAAAAATCTCTACTCATATAGCTTCTATCCGCACCCGAATCAAATAAAACGTAAGCAGATTTATTGTCAATAAGAAACGTACCCGTAACAAGCTCCGGGTCTTCCTGTGCCTCTACCGCATTAATATTGAAAACTCTTCCACGGCCTTGTCCATTCGTGTTCTCCTGGTTCGGGCAATTTCTAATAATGTGGCCTGGTTTTCCACATTTATAACAAACTACATTGGCATAACTTGCTCCGACACTACTTGCTCCGCCATTACTCGTTCCGACACCATTTGTTCCTTTCGTTCTATTAACCCCTGGTCCGTAGACCTCACACTTCGCCGCGCTTTGACCATTTCTTTTACACTTGTTGCAAAATTTGGTGCAGAACCCCGAGTGATTCTTTTCACACCTTTGGCATAGCTGCTTCTGATTGTTGTTGTTGTTACGGTTATTATTGTTGTTGGGATGATTGTTGTAGTTGCTGTTGTTGTTGTTGTTGTTGTTGTTGGGCCGTTTGTTGTAGTTGCGATTGATGTTGCGATTGTTTGGATAATTGTTGCGATTATTGTTGTAATTGCTGTTGTTGTATTGGTGATTCTTATCACCGTTTTCCTCCCACTTTCTTTTGACTTGCTTCACATTGGCCTCTTCAGCAGTCTGTTCTTTAATTCTTTCTTCAATCTGGTTCACTAGTTTGTGAGCCATTCTACATGCCTGTTGTATGGAGGCGGGCTCGTGTGAACTTATATCTTCTTGGATTCTTTCCGGTAATCCTTTCACAAACGCGTCGATCTTCTCTTCCTCATCTTCGAATGCTCCCGGACACAATAGGCACAATTCTGTGAATCGTCTTTCATACGTGGTAATATCAAATCCTTGGGTTCGTAACCCTCTTAGTTCTGTCTTGAGCTTATTGACCTCGGTTCTGGGACGATACTTCTCGTTCATCAAGTGCTTGAATGCTGACCACGGTAGTGCGTATGCATCATCTTGTCCCACTTGCTCTAGATAGGTATTCCACCATGTTAACGCAGAACCTGTGAAGGTATGCGTAGCGTACTTCACTTTGTCCTCTTCAGTACACTTACTTATGGCAAACACCGATTCAACCTTCTCGGTCCACCGTTTCAATCCGATCGGTCCTTCGGTTCCATCAAATTCCAAAGGTTTGCAGGCAGTGAATTCTTTGTAGGTGCATCCTACACGATTTCCTGTACTGCTAGATCCAAGGTTATTGTTGGTATGTAGCGCAGCCTGTACTGCGGCTATGTTTGAAGCTAGAAAAGTACGGAATTCCTCTTCATTCATATTCACGGTGTGTCGAGTAGTCGGTGCCATTTCCTTCAAAATAGTTAAATGGAACAAGTTAATCATACAGAATATTAAGAGTAGTTAATAGTATTTCGTAGCATAATATGAACTCATTTATAAAAGCTTTTTCTTCATATTAGCATTTTATAAGTTTAAATTCGGGTAGTACCTACCCGTTAAGTTCATACTTAGTAGCTAATATACAATTCAACTACTACAATTCTATATGAAAAACTGATTGTAATAATATTTCGCGTTCAAACTTTTATACAATATTTTAATAACTTACAATACCGCTTATTTTACATAAAGCATGAAATATAGCACACAATAACTATGATACAAGATAGTTGTGAAGACAATTCTAGCTAGTACACAAGTCGTTCGGCAAAGGCAATAAAGACACGTAATTCATACGTCCAGAAACAAGTCATGCATTCTGGTTTTACTAGGACTACTTCCCATCCTTGGTCTTGTGCAACATAACCGTTATGGCCGTTGATAAGACAGCGTGTTGTAACGTCATCAAAGGGACGAGGGTTACGTAATGTCCAACAGTCCCGTAATAATCTAAAAATATTTTATAAATATAATATATTAAAAATATTAGTTATATTACAATATATTATAAAATATACTATTAATATAATATTATAAACATAGTTATTAATATTATTAACATATAAGAGAAGATATTAGTAATATTTAAAATTAATATATTTAATAGTATTAATAAATAAAATTAATATGTATAATATGTTTAAAATTATATATTTTTAAATATTATATATATTTAAATATTATATTAGTAATATTATAATTTTATTTAAACATATAATTTATATAATATTAGATTATTAGTAATTTAAACCTTATTAATTATATTAATAAATGATTACGAAAATATATTGTAATAATATTTTTATAATAAAATATTTATAATTTTAAATTACTAATATGATTAAGTATACAATATATCATTTGTTTATGTAATATAGTGTTCTTATGCTTTATGATATATGTAAAAATTGCTTGTATTAATAAGTATTTTTTTTATGAATCTAACTCTTGTCTATTTTACAGTTTAAAAACACAAAATGGATAGACAACCCAATATTTTAAGAGACCTACCCGGAGACATGATTGATGAAATCTTGTCTAGAGTCGGCCAGAATTCTTCGGCACAACTATTTAAGGCGAGATCAGTTTGTAAGACATTCGAAGAACGTTCCAAGAATGTCTTGGTTTATAAGAGACTTTCGTTTGAAAGATGGGGGATATCACATTGGGAAACCCATAAGTTACGATGTGTTTACTTTGACGCATATATTGCGGGGAACCCAAATGCTATTTTACGCAACGGGTTAAGAAATTATTTTGACTCAATATATCCGAATATTGGACTTCGTGATTTAGAAAAAGCGGCTAACATGCAACATAAAGAAGCATGTTATGCTTACGGATTAGTACTGTTCGCTTCTCACCAAAGTGAGAACAAGAACATCGGGCTACAACTATTAAACAAAACGTTTCCACAAGTGACGGAGTCGGTAATTGGGGTAAGAAATGAGGTTTTTAGATTATTACGGGACTGTTGGACATTACGTAACCCTCGTCCCTTTGATGACGTTACAACACGCTGTCTTATCAACGGCCATAACGGTTATGTTGCACAAGACCAAGGATGGGAAGTAGTCCTAGTAAAACCAGAATGCATGACTTGTTTCTGGACGTATGAATTACGTGTCTTTATTGCCTTTGCTGAACGACTTGTGTACTAGCTAGAATTGTCTTCACAACTATCTTGTATCAAAGTTATTGTGTGCTATATTTCATGCTTTATGTAAAATAAGCGGTATTGTAAGTTTGTAAAATATTGTATAAAAGTTTGAACGCGAAATATTATTATAATCAGTTTTTCATATAGAATTGTAGTAGTTGAATTGTATATTAGCTACTAAGTATGAACTTAACGGGTAGGTACTACCCGAATTTAAACTTATAAAACGCTAATATGAAGAAAAAGCTTTTATAAATGAGTTCATATTATGCTACGAAATACTATTAACTACTCTTAATATTCTGTATGATTAACTTGTTCCATTTAACTATTTTGAAGGAAATGGCACCGACTACTCGACACACCGTGAATATGAATGAAGAGGAATTCCGTACTTTTCTAGCTTCAAACATAGCCGCAGTACAGGCTGCGCTACATACCAACAATAACCTTGGATCTAGCAGTACAGGAAATCGTGTAGGATGCACCTACAAAGAATTCACTGCCTGCAAACCTTTGGAATTTGATGGAACCGAAGGACCGATCGGATTGAAACGGTGGACCGAGAAGGTTGAATCGGTGTTTGCCATAAGTAAGTGTACTGAAGAGGACAAAGTGAAGTACGCTACGCATACCTTCACAGGTTCTGCGTTAACATGGTGGAATACCTATCTAGAGCAAGTGGGACAAGATGATGCGTACGCACTACCGTGGTCAGCATTCAAGCACTTGATGAACGAGAAGTACCGTCCCAGAACCGAGGTCAATAAGCTCAAGACAGAACTTAGAGGGTTACGAACCCAAGGATTTGATATTACCACGTACGAAAGACGATTCACAGAATTGTGCCTATTGTGTCCGGGAGCATTCGAAGATGAGGAAGAGAAGATCGACGCGTTTGTGAAAGGATTACCGGAAAGAATCCAAGAAGATATAAGTTCACACGAGCCCGCCTCCATACAACAGGCATGTAGAATGGCTCACAAACTAGTGAACCAGATTGAAGAAAGAATTAAAGAACAGACTGCTGAAGAGGCCAATGTGAAGCAAGTCAAAAGAAAGTGGGAGGAAAACGGTGATAAGAATCACCAATACAACAACAACAGCAATTACAACAAAAATCGCAACAATTATCCCAACAATCGCAACATCAATCGCAACTACAACAAACGGCCCAACAACAACAACAACAACAACAACCACAGCAACTACAACAATCATCCCAACAACAATAATAACCGCAACAACAACAACAATCAGAAGCAACTATGCCAAAGGTGTGAAAAGAATCACTCGGGGTTCTGCACCAAATTTTGCAACAAGTGTAAAAGAAATGGTCATAGCGCGGCGAAGTGTGAGGTCTACGGACCAGGGGTTAATAGAACGAAAGGAACAAATGGTGTCGGAACGAGTAATGGCGGAGCAAGTAGTGTCGGAGCAAGTTATGCCAATGTAGTTTGTTATAAATGTGGAAAACCAGGCCACATTATTAGAAATTGCCCGAACCAGGAGAACACGAATGGACAAGGCCGTGGAAGAGTTTTCAATATTAATGCGGTAGAGGCACAGGAAGACCCGGAGCTTGTTACGGGTACGTTTCTTATTGACAATAAATCTGCTTACGTTTTATTTGATTCGGGTGCGGATAGAAGCTATATGAGTAGAGATTTTTGTGCTAAATTAAGTTGTCCATTGACGCCTTTGGATAGTAAATTTTTACTCGAATTAGCAAATGGTAAATTAATTTCAGCAGATAATATATGTCGGAATCGAGAAATTAAACTGGTTAGCGAAACATTTAAGATTGATTTGATACCAGTAGAGTTAGGGAGTTTTGATGTGATAATCGGTATGGACTGGTTGAAAGAAGTGAAAGCGGAGATCGTTTGTTACAAAAATGCAATTCGCATTATACGAGAAAAAGGAAAACCCTTAATGGTGTACGGAGAAAAGGGCAACACGAAGCTACATCTTATTAGTAATTTGAAGGCACAAAAACTAATAAGAAAAGGTTGCTATGCTGTTCTAGCACACATCGAGAAAGTACAAACTGAAGAAAAGAGCATCAATGATGTTCCCATTGCAAAAGAATTTCCCGATGTATTTCCAAAAGAATTACCCGGATTACCCCCACATCGATCCGTTGAATTTCAAATAGATCTTGTACCAGGAGCTGCACCAATAGCTCGTGCTCCTTACAGACTCGCACCCAGCGAGATGAAAGAACTGCAAAGCCAATTACAAGAACTTTTAGAGCGTGGTTTCATTCAACCAAGCACATCACCGTGGGGAGCTCCTGTTTTGTTTGTCAAGAAGAAAGATGGTACATTCAGGTTGTGTATCGACTACCGAGAGTTGAACAAACTTACCATCAAGAACCGCTACCCACTACCGAGAATCGACGACTTATTTGATCAACTACAAGGCTCGTCTGTTTATTCAAAGATTGACTTACGTTCCGGGTATCATCAAATGAGGGTGAAAGAAGATGATATTCCAAAGACTGCTTTCAGAACACGTTACGGTCATTACGAGTTTATGGTCATGCCGTTTGGTTTAACTAATGCACCAGCTGTGTTCATGGACCTTATGAACCGAGTGTGTGGACCATACCTTGACAAGTTTGTCATTGTTTTCATTGATGACATACTTATTTACTCAAAGAATGACCAAGAACACGGTGAACATTTGAGAAAGGTGTTAGAAGTATTGAGGAAGGAAGAATTGTACGCTAAGTTTTCAAAGTGTGCATTTTGGTTGGAAGAAGTTCAATTCCTCGGTCACATAGTGAACAAAGAAGGTATTAAGGTGGATCCAGCAAAGATAGAAACTGTTGAAAAGTGGGAAACCCCGAAAACTCCGAAACACGTACGCCAGTTTTTAGGACTAGCTGGTTACTACAGAAGGTTCATCCAAGACTTTTCCAGAATAGCAAAACCCTTGACTGCATTAACGAATAAAGGGAAGAAATTTGAATGGAATGATGAACAAGAGAAAGCGTTTCAGTTATTGAAGAAAAAGCTAACTACGGCACCTATATTGTCATTGCCTGAAGGGAATGATGATTTTGTGATTTATTGTGACGCATCAAAGCAAGGTCTCGGTTGTGTATTAATGCAACGAACGAAGGTGATTGCTTATGCGTCTAGACAATTGAAGATTCACGAACAAAATTATACGACGCATGATTTGGAATTAGGCGCGGTTGTTTTTGCATTAAAGACTTGGAGGCACTACTTATATGGGGTCAAAAGTATTATATATACCGACCACAAAAGTCTTCAACACATATTTAATCAGAAACAACTGAATATGAGGCAGCGTAGGTGGATTGAATTATTGAATGATTACGATTTTGAGATTCGTTACCACCCGGGGAAGGCAAATGTGGTAGCCGATGCCTTGAGCAGGAAGGATAGAGAACCCATTCGAGTAAAATCTATGAATATAATGATTCATAATAACATTACTACTCAAATAAAGGAGGCGCAACAAGGAGTTTTAAAAGAGGGAAATTTAAAGGATGAAATACCCAAAGGATCGGAGAAGCATCTTAATATTCGGGAAGACGGAACCCGGTATAGGGCTGAAAGGATTTGGGTACCAAAATTTGGAGATATGAGAGAAATGGTACTTAGAGAAGCTCATAAAACCAGATACTCAATACATCCTGGAACGGGGAAGATGTACAAGGATCTCAAGAAACATTTTTGGTGGCCGGGTATGAAAGCCGATGTTGCTAAATACGTAGGAGAATGTTTGACGTGTTCTAAGGTCAAAGCTGAGCATCAGAAACCATCAGGTCTACTTCAACAACCCGAAATCCCGGAATGGAAATGGGAAAACATTACCATGGATTTCATCACTAAATTGCCAAGGACTGCAAGTGGTTTTGATACTATTTGGGTAATAGTTGATCGTCTCACCAAATCCGCACACTTCCTACCAATAAGAGAAGATGACAAGATGGAGAAGTTAGCACGACTGTATTTGAAGGAAGTCATCTCCAGACATGGAATACCAATCTCTATTATCTCTGATAGGGATGGCAGATTTATTTCAAGATTCTGGCAGACATTACAGCAAGCATTAGGAACTCGTCTAGACATGAGTACTGCCTATCATCCACAAACTGATGGGCAGAGCGAAAGGACGATACAAACGCTTGAAGACATGCTACGAGCTTGTGTTATTGATTTCGGAAACAGTTGGGATCGACATCTACCGTTAGCAGAATTTTCCTACAACAACAGCTACCATTCAAGCATTGAGATGGCGCCGTTTGAAGCACTTTATGGTAGAAAGTGCAGGTCTCCGATTTGTTGGAGTGAAGTGGGGGATAGACAGATTACGGGTCCGGAGATTATACAAGAAACTACCGAGAAGATCATCCAAATTCAACAACGGTTGAAAACCGCCCAAAGTCGACAAAAGAGCTACGCTGACATTAAAAGAAAAGATATAGAATTTGAAATTGGAGAGATGGTCATGCTTAAAGTTGCACCTTGGAAAGGCGTTGTTCGATTTGGTAAACGAGGGAAATTAAATCCAAGGTATATTGGACCATTCAAGATTATTGATCGTGTCGGACCAGTAGCTTACCGACTAGAGTTACCTCAACAACTCGCGGCTGTACATAACACTTTCCACGTCTCGAATTTAAAGAAATGTTTTGCTAAAGAAGATCTCACTATTCCGTTAGATGAAATCCAAATCAACGAAAAACTTCAATTCATCGAAGAACCCGTCGAAATAATGGATCGTGAGGTTAAAAGACTTAAGCAAAACAAGATACCATTTGTTAAGGTTCGATGGAATGCTCGTAGAGGACCCGAGTTCACCTGGGAGCGTGAAGATCAGATGAAGAAGAAATACCCGCATCTATTTCCAGAAGATTCGTCAACACCTTCAACAGCTTAAAATTTCGGGGCGAAATTTATTTAACGGGTAGGTACTGTAGTGACCCGAACTTTTCCATGTTTATATATATTAACTGAGATTGATGTTTACATGATTAAATGTTTCCAACATGTTAAGCAATCAAACTTGTTAAGACTTGATTAATTGAAATAGGTTTCATATAGACAATTGACCACCCAAGTTGACCGGTGATTCACGAACGTTAAAACTTGTAAAAAACTATATGATGACATATATATGGTTATATATATAGTTAACATGATATTATGATAAGTAAACATATCATTAATTATATTAACAATGAACTACATATGTAAAAACAAGACTACTAACTTAATGATTTTGAAACGAGACATATATGTAACGTTTATCGTTGTAACGACATTTAATGTATATATATCATATTAAGAGATATTCGTACATCATAATATCATAATAATATAATAATTTAAAATCTCTTTTGTTATTATAAACATTGGGTTAACAACATTTAACAAGATCGTTAACCTAAAGGTTTCAAAACAACACTTACATGTAACGACTAACGATGACTTAACGACTCAGTTAAAATGTATATACATGTAGTGTTTTAATATGTATTTATACACTTTTGAAAGACTTCAATACACTTATCAAAATACTTCTACTTAACAAAAATGCTTACAATTACATTCTCGTTCAGTTTCATCAACAATTCTACTCGTATGCACCCGTATTCGTACTCGTACAATACACAGCTTTTAGATGTATGTACTATTGGTATATACACTCCAATGATCAGCTCTTAGCAGCCCATGTGAGTCACCTAACACATGTGGGAACCATCATTTGGCAACTAGCATGAAATATCTCATAAAATTACAAAAATATGAGTAATCATTCATGACTTATTTACATGAAAACAAAATTACATATCCTTTATATCTAATCCATACACCAACGACCAAAAACACCTACAAACACTTTTATTCTTCAATTTTCTTCATCTAATTGATCTCTCTCAAGTTCTATCTTCAAGTTCTAAGTGTTCTTCATAAATTCCAAAAGTTCTAGTTTCATAAAATCAAGAATACTTTCAAGTTTGCTAGCTCACTTCCAATCTTGTAAGGTGATCATCCAACCTCAAGAAATCTTTGTTTCTTACAGTAGGTTATCATTCTAATACAAGGTAATAATCATATTCAAACTTTGGTTCAATTTCTATAACTATAACAATCTTATTTCAAGTGATGATCTTACTTGAACTTGTTTTCGTGTCATGATTCTGCTTCAAGAACTTCGAGCCATCCAAGGATCCATTGAAGCTAGATCCATTTTTCTCTTTTCCAGTAGGTTTATCCAAGGAAATTAAGGTAGTAATGATGTTCATAACATCATTCGATTCATACATATAAAGCTATCTTATTCGAAGGTTTAAACTTGTAATCACTAGAACATAGTTTAGTTAATTCTAAACTTGTTCGCAAACAAAAGTTAATCCTTCTAACTTGACTTTTAAAATCAACTAAACACATGTTCTATATCTATATGATATGCTAACTTAATGATTTAAAACCTGGAAACACGAAAACACCGTAAAACCGGATTTACGCCGTCGTAGTAACACCGCGGGCTGTTTTGGGTTAGTTAATTAAAAACTATGATAAACTTTGATTTAAAAGTTGTTATTCTGAGAAAATGATTTTTATTATGAACATGAAACTATATCCAAAAATTATGGTTAAACTCAAAGTGAAAGTATGTTTTCTAAAATGGTCATCTAGACGTCGTTCTTTCGACTGAAATGACTACCTTTACAAAAACGACTTGTAACTTATTTCTTCGACTATAAACCTATACTTTTTCTGTTTAGATTCATAAAATAGAGTTCAATATGAAACCATAGCAATTTGATTCACTCAAAACGGATTTAAAATGAAGAAGTTATGGGTAAAACAAGATTGGATAATTTTTCTCATTTTAGCTACGTGAAAATTGGTAACAAATCTATTCCAACCATAACTTAATCAACTTGTATTGTATATTATGTAATCTTGAGATACCATAGACACGTATACAATGTTTCGACCTATCATGTCGACACATCTATATATATTTCGGAACAACCATAGACACTCTATATGTGAATGTTGGAGTTAGCTATACAGGGTTGAGGTTGATTCCAAAATATATATAGTTTGAGTTGTGATCAATACTGAGATACGTATACACTGGGTCGTGGATTGATTCAAGATAATATTTATCGATTTATTTTTCTGTACATCTAACTGTGGACAACTAGTTGTAGGTTACTAACGAGGACAGCTGACTTAATAAACTTAAAACATCAAAATATATTAAAAGTGTTGTAAATATATTTTGAACATACTTTGATATATATGTATATATTGTTATAGGTTCGTGAATCAACCAGTGGCCAAGTCTTACTTCCCGGCGAAGTAAAAATCTCTGAAAGTGAGTTATAGTCCCACTTTTAAAATCTAATATTTTTGGGATGAGAATACATGCAGGTTTTATAAATGATTTACAAAATAGACACAAGTACGTGAAACTACATTCTATGGTTGAATTAACGAAATCGAATATGCCCCTTTTTATTAAGTCTGGTAATCTAAGAATTAGGGAACAGACACCCTAATTGACGCGAATCCTAAAGATAGATCTATTGGGCCTAACAAACCCCATCCAAAGTACCGGATGCTTTAGTACTTCGAAATTTATATCATATCCGAAGGGTGTCCCGGAATGATGGGGATATTCTTATATATGCATCTTGTTATTGTCGGTTACCAGGTGTTCACCATATGAATGATTTTTATCTCTATGTATGGGATGTGTATTGAAATATGAAATCTTGTGGTCTATTGTTACGATTTGATATATATAGGTTAAACCTATAACTCACCAACATTTTTGTTGATGTTTAAAGCATGTTTATTCTCAGGTGAATATTAAGAGCTTCCGCTGTTGCATACTAAAATAAGGACAAGATTTGGAGTCCATGTTTGTATGATATTGTGTAAAAACTGCATTCAAGAAACTGATTTCGATGTAACATATTTGTATTGTAAACCATTATGTAATGGTCGTGTGTAAACAGGATATTTTAGATTATCAACTGTAGAGACCCGTCCTAATCCATCCGGACGAAGTCCATATCGATTAAAAATGATTCACAACAGTTGATTACATCGCGAGGTACTTGACCTCTATATGATACATTTTACAAACATTGCATTCGTTTTTGAAAAGACAAACTTTCATTTCATCGAAAGTTGACGACATGCATATCATTTCATAATATATCTAACTATATTTGAATTAATAATAATCTTGATGAACTCAACGACTAGAATGCAACGTCTTTTGAAATATGTCGTGAATGACTCCAAGTAATATCTCTAAGATGAGCAAATGCACAGCGGAAGATTTCTTTCATACCTGAGAATAAACATGCTTTAAAGTGTCAACCAAAAGGTTGGTGAGTTCATTAGTTTATCATAAACGATCATTTTCATAATTTTAATAGACCACAAGATTTCATATTTCCATTTCCCATAAACATACGTCCCATGCATAGAGACAAAAATAATCATTCATATGGATTGAACACCTGGTAACCGACATTCACAATATGCATATAAGAATATCCCCATCATTCCGGGATCCTCCTTCGGACATGATATAAATTTCGAAGTACTAAAGCATCCGGTACTTTGGATGGGGCTTGTTGGGCCCGATAGATCTATCTTTAGAGTTCGCGTCAATTAGGGTGTCTGTTCCCTAATTCTTAGATTACCAGACTTAATAAAAAGGGGCATATTCGATTTCGATCATTCAACCATATAATGTAGTTTCGATTACTTGTGTCTATTTCGTAAAACATTTATAAAAGCAGCGCATGTAATTCTCAGTCCCAAAAATATATATTGCAAAAGCATTTAAAAAGGGATTAATGAAACTCACGCATATAAATATTGTAAACCAGTTAATAAAGCATTTACATTATTCTCAGTCCAAAAACGTAAAGAGTAAAAAGGGAGCAAATAAAACTCACCTAATGTATTTTGTAGTGAAAATACATATGACGACATTGAACGAGTATAGGGTTGGCCTCGGATTCACGAACCTATATTATTTGTATATATATTAAAACGTATAATCGTAATTGACAAGTTTATGTATTATCATTAATTGTTATTTTAGTAATTTATATGTTTTATTAATAACTAAATTAACTATATTTATTTTATATACTTTATTTATTATGAAAATATTAATGTTATTATGTGATATGTACTAAATATATTCTTATATAGCTATTTATTTGGTAGAATAATATAAGTAACAATTTGTATCTTTTTATGATAATATTAATATTAATAATAATTAGATTTTTAGTAATGATATTGATATTAATAGTTTTGATAATAATAATAAAAGTAATGATAATAATAATGATAAGATAAAATGTTAGTTTTTATAAAAATAATACTTTTAATAATAATGGTGATTTTTATAGTAATGATGATTTTATAGTAATGATATAGATAATACCTGTTAATAATAATAATAATAATAAATGATTGTTTTTAATTCAAAGGGAAATCTTGTTATAATATAAAATTTTCAGTGCAAATGTAAATCTTGATACTAATAATAATAAGAATGATAATAATACTAATAATACTAATCATACTTATGATAATACTGACAACATTAGTAATAATACGTATGTTAATAATTATACTAATACTTATGCAATGATGCTAATATTAATACTAATGAAATTAGTAATAAATTGTGTTATTTTTATAATAACACTAATAATGATAATAATAATCATAATAATGATAATACTTGTATCAATAGTAATTATGATAATAATACTAGTACTACCAAATGATAATATTTAGTAAAATCAAAAAAACATAATAATATTAATCCTATTATTTATTAACATAATAACAATTATTAATAATAATATCAATAATACCAATAATATTTATAATAATAATAATAACAATAGAAGTAATCTTAGTATGAAAACTACCTCATTAGGCTTTTTTTAAAAAAAATGTCTCTGCCTAGTCTCGAACCCGTGACCTCCCACTACTACACCAACACCCTTAACCATTACTCCAATTCTGTCCTTCTGTTAACATACTCAACCCATTTAATTATACACCATATTATTTTAGTTCTTCCTCTAACCCATTTCATAATCATGTTATCATTTTAATCATCATCTTTACTCGAACATCATCATTATCCTTCATTCACAGTTTAAGATAAAAACAGAAACTGCAGCAGTAAAAGGGAATCGAAGATGTGATGTTGGTATTTGGTTTAACCAAGAAAAAAAATAAAAGAACTGTAGTAGATGGTGGCTGCAGTTGGTGATTGTTCATGGGACATAAACGTTTTTATAGAAACTGCAGTTACCGGTAACTATTATCGATGGTTGCAGGTGAATGTACAGCAGCCTGATTATGGTAACTTAAGGTGGTGATCTTGTGGTGTCGATGATGGTGGTGGATTATGGTAACCGGAGTTGAAGATCGATGGTGGAAAGAGAAAAAGGTGGTTTGTAGTGTGGTGTATGTTGGTTCCCGGAGGAGATTGAGTGTTGATCGACAATGGCGGATTAGGTGGGTTTGCTTGCGGTTGTCGAGTGTAGGGAGGGTGAAGATGATCATATTTGATCACGAACTAAAAATATATATGTGTATGTCTTCGTGTGGATGTATGTCCATATGATTCTGTATATAATAGAAAAATGTGGTTCATTGAATCTCAAAAAAAAATATAACATAAATCTAAGTAGTAACTGATATATTACGTAGTGGGGTTTTTGTGATTAGAGTGTTTGTTGGTTTTCATATGTGTGTGTGCATATAATATATCTATATTCAGTGTTAGTGGGTATATATATAATTTATGAGTTGGTATAATATCAAGTGGGATGTGGGATCCCTTGTTTGTAAAACGTCTGCCAAAGAAAAGAAAGAAAAATAATACGCCAATGATTCAAGTCATCTTCCATCATCCATGTTACTTTAAAAAAACAAAAAATAATTGAACGTCCCTTTTTCTAAATCTATTTCTGTCGACCAATAACTTCATGTGGTCCCACATGATTTATTTAAAAAAAAAACGTGGTTGGCCATACTTGAAAAGTATAACACATGGCAAAGCAAATTTTGGATCCTTATCTTTATATATAATTTGCATTTTTAATATATATATATATATATATATATATATATATATATATATATATATATATATATATATATATAATATATATATATATATATATATATATATATATAGTGGTTGTGTGCTGAATTATGTATAGTTATAAATTGTGTAAGGTGAGAAAAATGTAAAGTGCCAGTTGGATGTTTGAATATAATAGCGTGTGTGTATTAGTAATATTATTTTTATGTGTGTAGTATAAACAAGTTTACAAAATGTGAAATGTCTTATTATTAATTAATATAATGTCATATGTGATTGAATAAAATTAAATATGTGTTGTTAAGTATCATGTGGTGAAGTAATGTATTTCAATTTATTATATACATACATATCTATATATACACATATCTATTTTACAATTTTATTGCCCGTGAATCGTCGGGAATAGTCAAAGGGTAATTAAACATATGAACATAGTTCCAAAGTTTTCGAGACTAAATATTACAGATTTTTCTTATCGTATCGGAAACACATAAAGATTAAGTTTAAATTTGGTCGAATATTCCCGGGTCGTCACAGTACCTACCCGTTAAAGAAATTTCGTCCCGAAATTTAAGTGAGGTGGTCATGGCTAACAATAAAAATGTTTTCATGCCGAATCTGAGTTGATAAATAGAGTTTTATCAATATTGGTTAATATAGATAAAAAGATTTGATTATGTGAAACGTACGAGTGAAGTTCTCACAAAAGATTGAGATAAAGATTTAACTTTTGATGTAGTCACGTTTGAATTTAGAAAATAAGGTGCGTCTTAGCTTTTGATGTCGTCTTGGTTGAATTCCGAAATTCAATGGATTTAAAGAAAATCTTCGAAATCTAAAAGATTTAATTCTTCAGCGAGTAAGGAAGTTAAGATCTCTATAATTAAATACGGTGATCTGTCTCGATTACTCTGTCTGATATTTTCATTATAAATTAAGCTCTTTCGTTCCATTATTCTCACCATTCCTATACTTTCTTTCTTAGTTCATACATCTAAAATATTGTGAAAATGCTTAATCCAGTTCTAATCTTTGATATTTTTCTAATTATCATTTCTGTCATCCTTCTTTTCGCTCTTCCACCAGAAAAATCTGTTTACTTCTACCATCGCCTTGGGGTGATACTATTCTTAATTATACCGTGTCTTTATATTGTTATTCGTATTAATATCCACGATTTGTAATTTATATGTTGTTATCGGGTCTTATATCTTCCCTTATACTTCGAAGTCCTTGCTTCTTTTTCTATAGTCATTGTCATCCCCAGTTAATACTCCTCCCTATTTGCTATGATTTATACTCCAATTTCTATTTCGGAGCTTTGTCCCTACGTTTCTTCTTCTTGCGATTGGGCATCTCTTATAATGGTCCAGGATTCGCAGATACAAGTTTCAGAATGAACGTTGTTAATGTTCTAAGAAAGAAACGGTAATAGCACAATTTGACTTGTCAAATTACCAGAATTCAAAGAAAGATAGGACTATCAAGAAAAATATGTTCTTGATATGTTTATAGATTAGACATAACGTAAGAGTCGTGTAACATGGCATATGATGACGTTATGATCTGTGAATCATCACATTCCATTTAGAAACTCAGCATGACTTACTGTAATATAATCACGTTGATCAAGTGTCATTATTTTATACTAACTCATGCATCAGTTCCCAATATTACTTCAATAACATTCATATTTAAGCTTGAAAGTTTACAGAATATAGAAACTAACAGTTTCTATATGATGTAACACTGATAGCACGATGAGATTAATGATTTCAGATAAGAACAGTTATGAAAATATCTTCAGAAATATGGAGAATATTTATAATGAAAGATACGATGATACCTTGAAATTTCTAATATCGAAGGATGGTGAAGAAAATTTATCCGTAAGGGTTTAGATTCGGAAGCAAGGTATTCGCTAAAGATTTCATCAGAAACAGAATCATCAGATTCTTTAAATACAGAGTGTGGTCCTTGTATTTGCCTTGGTCTCCTTCGTGGTTAGTTCAATCCGTATTCCAGTTTCAATTTTTCTGAGCTTTTCCAACATACTATTCTTTATCATTAAACTTCCGACGATTAAGGTCATTTACGATTGTCTACAGTTTCTGCTGCTTCATTCAGCTTTTTCAATATTCAGAGTATTGATTTGTGACTGAGTGCTTTTCAGAATTTCAGAATGAAAGATCATAATTCTAAGAGATAAATGTCATACATATAACTGTTGATGTAGATATGATATGAGATTTCAAAATACTGATTTTCAAATTCTCGGTAATTAGAATGGCAATTCTCGTTATAAGACGTGAATGAGTATATGATAGAGTTTCAATGAGTATAAAGATTTTTCAGAAAGTCAAAGATCAATGGAGTTGCTAGCAAGTTTACTTCTAATGTGGTGGAATATAAACAGTTCCCTGGTAACGATGACGAAAGGTAAACTTATATATCAAAGTTATAATAAGGTTTATTCAAATGAAAAGTTGAAATTGGTTTGCTGAAGCTGTGACATAATTGGCTACTTTGAAAAGAAATTTCATGGTTATTTTCGGTAATAGCAATGCCGAAGGAGCTAGCACAGATGCGTGTTAAACGTTTACTCAGGTTCCGAGTATTTTTCAGGTGCATAACTATATGCATAAATCTTTTCTTCCGTGGATAAAGTGCAGTTGGTTCATCCTTTCGATTGAGGTGTTTTCAAGAATCATGAAAGATTTTTGAACGTAGATTGTAATCGTCAAGATACAAATGAGATTTGAGATGAAATCAAGTGGCAAACTTGAAGAATTGTTTAGTTTCATATATTATAATCAATATTTTAATTCATTTTAATTGTCCAATGTTATTAGTCCACAGTCGATAGTCCACAGTTTACAGTCAAATATTTCATATATAGCTTAATATATAATATTCGAATTAATTAATACGTATCGTGACCCGTGTACATGTCTCAGACTCGATCACAACTCAAAGTATATATATTATTTGAGAATCAACCTCAACCCTGTATAGCGAACTCGATCATTACTGCATATAGAGTGTCTATGGTTATTCCAAATAATATATATATATATATATATATATATATATATATATATATATATATATATATATATATATATATATATATATGCGTCGATATGATATGTCAAAACCTTATATACGTGTCCCGATATTTAAAGTACGTAAAATAAATACAGAAATTAAATGACGATAAATAAAGTGCGTAAAGTAAATAACAAAAATTAAATGACGATAAATAAAATTGCGAGAATATAAATTGCGATAATTAAATTGCGATAAATAAAATGTAATCAGTTAGCTAGGAACAATTAGTTAGGAACAGTTAGCGTGGATTCTTAACAAAATTCCTCATAGTTAATTTGTTTGTTTCTAACAAATTTTATTTTTGTCCCAATGTTTTCTTCATTATGCCACTTGTTGGATTCTGATAGATCAAAATTCAAATATGAAATTGAATGGAAAGGGTTATTCTGCGGTGAACGGATACGTATATCGGTGGTTGTAAATAGGATAGTAAATGACTGTTGAATTAGAATATATAAGATATTAATAATATAACATTATTAGTAATATATTTCCATATATTAAAACAATAGTATATTAATACTTATTTAATTTAACTATGATAATTGCTATAAAAGTGGGACTAATTTTACCAACTGTGAAGGCAGTGACTTGTGTACTAGCTAGAATTGTCTTCACAACTATCTTGTATCAAAGTTATTGTGTGCTATATTTCATGCTTTATGTAAAATAAGCGGTATTGTAAGTTTGTAAAATATTGTATAAAAGTTTGAACGCGAAATATTATTATAATCAGTTTTTCATATAGAATTGTAGTAGTTGAATTGTATATTAGCTACTAAGTATGAACTTAACGGGTAGGTACTACCCGAATTTAAACTTATAAAACGCTAATATGAAGAAAAAGCTTTTATAAAAGAGTTCATATTATGCTACGAAATACTATTAACTACTCTTAATATTCTGTATGATTAACTTGTTCCATTTAACTATTTTGAAGGAAATGGCACCGACTACTCGACACACCGTGAATATGAATGAAGAGGAATTTCGTACTTTTCTAGCTTCAAACATAGCCGCAGTACAGGCTGCGCTACATACCAACAATAACCTTGGATCTAGCAGTACAGGAAATCGTGTAGGATGCACCTACAAAGAATTCACTGCCTGCAAACCTTTGGAATTTGATGGAACCGAAGGACCGATCGGATTGAAACGGTGGACCGAGAAGGTTGAATCGGTGTTTGCCATAAGTAAGTGTACTGAAGAGGACAAAGTGAAGTACGCTACGCATACCTTCACAGGTTCTGCGTTAACATGGTGGAATACCTATCTAGAGCAAGTGGGACAAGATGATGCGTACGCACTACCGTGGTCATCATTCAAGCACTTGATGAACGAGAAGTACCGTCCCAGAACCGAGGTCAATAAGCTCAAGACAGAACTTAGAGGGTTACGAACCCAAGGATTTGATATTACCACGTACGAAAGACGATTCACAGAATTGTGCCTATTGTGTCCGGGAGCATTCGAAGATGAGGAAGAGAAGATCGACGCGTTTGTGAAAGGATTACCGGAAAGAATCCAAGAAGATATAAGTTCACACGAGCCCGCCTCCATACAACAGGCATGTAGAATGGCTCACAAACTAGTGAACCAGATTGAAGAAAGAATTAAAGAACAGACTACTGAAGAGGCCAATGTGAAGCAAGTCAAAAGAAAGTGGGAGGAAAACGGTGATAAGAATCACCAATACAACAACAACAGCAATTACAACAATAATCGCAACAATTATCCCAACAATCGCAACATCAATCGCAACTACAACAAACGGCCCAACAACAACAACAACAACAACAACAACAGCAACTACAACAATCATCCCAACAACAATAATAACCGCAACAACAACAACAATCAGAAGCAACTATGCCAAAGGTGTGAAAAGAATCACTCAGGGTTCTGCACCAAATTTTGCAACAAGTGTAAAAGAAATGGTCATAGCGCGGCGAAGTGTGAGGTCTACGGACCAGGGGTTAATAGAACGAAAGGAACAAATGGTGTCGGAACGAGTAATGGCGGAGCAAGTAGTGTCGGAGCAAGTTATGCCAATGTAGTTTGTTATAAATGTGAAAAACCAGGCCACATTATTAGAAATTGCCCGAACCAGGAGAACACGAATGGACAAGGCCGTGGAAGAGTTTTCAATATTAATGCGGTAGAGGCACAGGAAGACCCGGAGCTTGTTACGGGTACGTTTCTTATTGACAATAAATCTGCTTACGTTTTATTTGATTCGGGTGCGGATAGAAGCTATATGAGTAGAGATTTTTGTGCTAAATTAAGTTGTCCATTGACGCCTTTGGATAGTAAATTTTTACTCGAATTAGCAAATGGTAAATTAATTTCAGCAGATAATATATGTCGGAATCGAGAAATTAAACTGGTTAGCGAAACATTTAAGATTGATTTGATACCAGTAGAGTTAGGGAGTTTTGATGTGATAATCGGTATGGACTGGTTGAAAGAAGTGAAAGCGGAGATCGTTTGTTACAAAAATGCAATTCGCATTATACGAGAAAAAGGAAAACCCTTAATGGTGTACGGAGAAAAGGGCAACACGAAGCTACATCTTATTAGTAATTTGAAGGCACAAAAACTAATAAGAAAAGGTTGCTATGCTGTTTTAGCACACGTCGAGAAAGTACAAACTGAAGAAAAGAGCATCAATGATGTTCCCATTGCAAAAGAATTTCCCGATGTATTTCCGAAAGAATTACCGGGATTACCCCCACATCGATCCGTTGAATTTCAAATAGATCTTGTGCCAGGAGCTGCACCAATAGCTCGTGCTCCTTACAGACTCGCACCCAGCGAGATGAAAGAACTGCAAAGCCAATTACAAGAACTTTTAGAGCGTGGTTTCATTCGACCAAGCACATCACCGTGGGGAGCTCCTGTTTTGTTTGTCAAGAAGAAAGATGGTACATTCAGGTTGTGTATCGACTACCGAGAGTTGAACAAACTTACCATCAAGAACCGCTACCCACTACCGAGAATCGACGACTTATTTGATCAACTACAAGGCTCGTCTGTTTATTCAAAGATTGACTTACGTTCCGGGTATCATCAAATGCGGGTGAAAGAAGATGATATTCCAAAGACTGCTTTCAGAACACGTTACGGTCATTACGAGTTTATGGTCATGCCGTTTGGTTTAACTAATGCACCAGCTGTGTTCATGGACCTTATGAACCGAGTGTGTGGACCATACCTTGACAAGTTTGTCATTGTTTTCATTGATGACATACTTATTTACTCAAAGAATGACCAAGAACACGGTGAACATTTGAGAAAAGTGTTAGAAGTATTGAGGAAGGAAGAATTGTACGCTAAGTTTTCAAAGTGTGCATTTTGGTTGGAAGAAGTTCAATTCCTCGGTCACATAGTGAACAAAGAAGGTATTAAGGTGGATCCGGCAAAGATAGAAACTGTTGAAAAGTGGGAAACCCCGAAAACTCCGAAACACATACGCCAGTTTTTAGGACTAGCTGGTTACTACAGAAGGTTCATCCAAGACTTTTCCAGAATAGCAAAACCCTTGACTGCATTAACGCATAAAGGGAAGAAATTTGAATGGAATGATGAACAAGAGAAAGCGTTTCAGTTATTGAAGAAAAAGCTAACTACGGCACCTATATTGTCATTGCCTGAAGGGAATGATGATTTTGTGATTTATTGTGACGCATCAAAGCAAGGTCTCGGTTGTGTATTAATGCAACGAACGAAGGTGATTGCTTATGCGTCTAGACAATTGAAGATTCACGAACAAAATTATACGACGCATGATTTGGAATTAGGCGCGGTTGTTTTTGCATTAAAGACTTGGAGGCACTACTTATATGGGGTCAAAAGTATTATATATACCGACCACAAAAGTCTTCAACACATATTTAATCAGAAACAACTGAATATGAGGCAGCGTAGGTGGATTGAATTATTGAATGATTACGATTTTGAGATTCGTTACCACCCGGGGAAGGCAAATGTGGTAGCCGATGCCTTGAGCAGGAAGGATAGAGAACCCATTCGAGTAAAATCTATGAATATAATGATTCATAATAACATTACTACTCAAATAAAGGAGGCGCAACAAGGAGTTTTAAAAGAGGGAAATTTAAAGGATGAAATACCCAAAGGATCGGAGAAACATCTTAATATTCGGGAAGACGGAACCCGGTATAGGGCTGAAAGGATTTGGGTACCAAAATTTGGAGATATGAGAGAAATGGTACTTAGAGAAGCTCATAAAACCAGATACTCAATACATCCTGGAACGGGGAAGATGTACAAGGATCTCAAGAAACATTTTTGGTGGCCGGGTATGAAAGCCGATGTTGCTAAATACGTAGGAGAATGTTTGACGTGTTCTAAGGTCAAAGCTGAGCATCAGAAACCATCAGGTTTACTTCAACAACCCGAAATCCCGGAATGGAAATGGGAAAACATTACCATGGATTTCATCACTAAATTGCCAAGGACTGCAAGTGGTTTTGATACTATTTGGGTAATAGTTGATCGTCTCACCAAATCAGCACACTTCCTACCAATAAGAGAAGATGACAAGATGGAGAAGTTAGCACGACTGTATTTGAAGGAAGTCGTCTCCAGACATGGAATACCAATCTCTATTATCTCTGATAGGGATGGCAGATTTATTTCAAGATTCTGGCAGACATTACAGCAAGCATTAGGAACTCGTCTAGACATGAGTACTGCCTATCATCCACAAACTGATGGGCAGAGCGAAAGGACGATACAAACGCTTGAAGACATGCTACGAGCATGTGTTATTGATTTCGGAAACAGTTGGGATCGACATCTACCGTTAGCAGAATTTTCCTACAACAACAGCTACCATTCAAGCATTGAGATGGCGCCGTTTGAAGCACTTTATGGTAGAAAGTGCAGGTCTCCGATTTGTTGGAGTGAGGTGGGGGATAGACAGATTACGGGTCCGGAGATTATACAAGAAACTACCGAGAAGATCATCCAAATTCAACAACGGTTGAAAACCGCCCAAAGTCGACAAAAGAGCTACGCTGACATTAAAAGAAAAGATATAGAATTTGAAATTGGAGAGATGGTCATGCTTAAAGTTTCACCTTGGAAAGGCGTTGTTCGATTTGGTAAACGAGGGAAATTAAATCCAAGGTATATTGGACCATTCAAGATTATTGATCGTGTCGGACCAGTAGCTTACCGACTTGAGTTACCTCAACAACTCGCGGCTGTACATAACACTTTCCACGTCTCGAATTTGAAGAAATGTTTTGCTAAAGAAGATCTCACTATTCCGTTAGATGAAATCCAAATCAACGAAAAACTCCAATTCATCGAAGAACCCGTCGAAATAATGGATCGTGAGGTTAAAAGACTTAAGCAAAACAAGATACCAATTGTTAAGGTTCGATGGAATGCTCGTAGAGGACCCGAGTTCACCTGGGAGCGTGAAGATCAGATGAAGATGAAATACCCGCATCTATTTCCAGAAGATTCGTCAACACCTTCAACAGCTTAAAATTTCGGGACGAAATTTATTTAACGGGTAGGTACTGTAGTGACCCGAACTTTTCCATGTTTATATATATTAATTGAGATTGATGTTTACATGATTAAATGTTTCCAACATGTTAAGCAATCAAACTTGTTAAGACTTGATTAATTGAAATAGATTTCATATAGACAATTGACCACCCAAGTTGACCGGTGATTCACGAACGTTAAAACTTGTAAAAAAAAAACTATATGATGACATATATATGGTTATATATATAGTTAACATGATATTATGATAAGTAAACATATCATTAATTATATTAACAATGAACTACATATGTAAAAACAAGACTACTAACTTAATGATTTTGAAACGAGACATATATGTAACGTTTATCGTTGTAACGACATTTAATGTATATATATCATATTAAGAGATATTCGTACATCATAATATCATGATAATATAATAATTTAAAATCTCTTTTGTTATTATAAACATTGGGTTAACAACATTTAACAAGATCGTTAACCTAAAGGTTTCAAAACAACACTTACATGTAACGACTAACGATGACTTAACGACTCAGTTAAAATGTATATACATGTAGTGTTTTAATATGTATTTATACACTTTTGAAAGACTTCAATACACTTATCAAAATACTTCTACTTAACAAAAATGCTTACAATTACATTCTCGTTCAGTTTCATCAACAATTCTACTCGTATGCACCCGTATTCGTACTCGTACAATACACAGCTTTTAGATGTATGTACTATTGGTATATACACTCCAATGATCAGCTCTTAGCAGCCCATGTGAGTCACCTAACACATGTGGGAACCATCATTTGGCAACTAGCATGAAATATCTCATAAGATTACAAAAATATGAGTAATCATTCATGACTTATTTACATGAAAACAAAATTACATATCCTTTATATCTAATCCATACACCAACGACCAAAAACACCTACAAACACTTTCATTCTTCAATTTTCTTCATCTAATTGAACTCTCTCAAGTTCTATCTTCAAGTTCTAAGTGTTCTTCATAAATTCCAAAAGTTCTAGTTTCATAAAATCAAGAATACTTTCAAGTTTGCTAGCTCACTTCCAATCTTGTAAGGTGATCATCCAACCTCAAGAAATCTTTGTTTCTTACAGTAGGTTATCATTCTAATACAAGGTAATAATCATATTCAAACTTTGGTTCAATTTCTATAACTATAACAATCTTATTTCAAGTGATGATCTTACTTGAACTTGTTTTCGTGTCATGATTTTGCTTCAAGAACTTTGAGCCATCCAAGGATCCATTGAAGCTAGATCCATTTTTCTCTTTTCCAGTAGGTTCATCCAAGGAACTTAAGGTAGTAATGATGTTCATAACATCATTCGATTCATACATATAAAGCTATCTTATTCGAAGGTTTAAACTTGTAATCACTAGAACATAGTTTAGTTAATTCTAAACTATTTCGCAAACAAAAGTTAATCCTTCTAACTTGACTTTTAAAATCAACTAAACACATGTTCTATATCTATATGATATGCTAACTTAATGATTTAAAACCTGGAAACACGAAAAACACCGTAAAACCGGATTTACGCCGTCTTAGTAACACCGCGGGCTGTTTTGGGTTAGTTAATTAAAAACTATGATAAACTTTGATTTAAAAGTTGTTATTCTGAGAAAATGATTTTTATTATGAACATGAAACTATATCCAAAAATTATGGTTAAACTCAAAGTGGAAGTATGTTTTCTAAAATGGTCATCTAGACGTCGTTCTTTCGACTGAAATGACTACCTTTACAAAAACGACTTGTAACTTATTTTTCCGACTAGAAACCTATACTTTTTTTGTTTAGATTCATAAAATAGAGTTCAATATGAAACCATAGCAATTTGATTCACTCAAAACGGATTTAAAATGAAGAAGTTATGGGTAAAACAAGATTGGATAATTTTTCTCATTTTAGCTACGTGAAAATTGGTAACAAATCTATTCCAACCATAACTTAATCAACTTGTATTATATATTATGTAATCTTGAGATACCATAGACACGTATACAATGTTTCGACCTATCATGTCGACACATCTATATATATTTCGGAACAACCATAGACACTCTATATGTGAATGTTGGAGTTAGCTATACAGGGTTGAGGTTGATTCCAAAATATATATAGTTTGAGTTGTGATCAATACTGAGATACGTATACACTGGGTCGTGGATTGATTCAAGATAATATTTATCGATTTATTTCTGTACATCTAACTGTGGACAACTAGTTGTAGGTTACTAACGAGGACAGCTGACTTAATAAACTTAAAACATCAAAATATATTAAAAGTGTTGTAAATATATTTTGAACATACTTTGATATATATGTATATATTGTTATAGGTTCGTGAATCAACCAGTGGCCAAGTCTTACTTCCCGACGAAGTAAAAATCTGTGAAAGTGAGTTATAGTCCCACTTTTAAAATCTAATATTTTTGGGATGAGAATACATGCAGGTTTTATAAATGATTTACAAAATAGACACAAGTACGTGAAACTACATTCTATGGTTGAATTATCGAAATCGAATATGCCCCTTTTTATTAAGTCTGGTAATCTAAGAATTAGGGAACAGACACCCTAATTGACGCGAATCCTAAAGATAGATCTATTGGGCCTAACAAACCCCATCCAAAGTACCGGATGCTTTAGTACTTCGAAATTTATATCATATCCGAAGGGTGTCCCGGAATGATGGGGATATTCTTATATATGCATCTTGTTATTGTCGGTTACCAGGTGTTCACCATATGAATGATTTTTATCTCTATGTATGGGATGTGTATTGAAATATGAAATCTTGTGGTCTATTGTTACGATTTGATATATATAGGTTAAACCTATAACTCACCAACATTTTTGTTGACGTTTTAAGCATGTTTATTCTCAGGTGATTATTAAGAGCTTCCGCTGTCGCATACTTAAATAAGGACAAGATTTGGAGTCCATGCTTGTATGATATTGTGTAAAAACTGCATTCAAGAAACTTATTTTGTTGTAACATATTTGTATTGTAAACCATTATGTAATGGTCGTGTGTAAACAGGATATATTAGATTATCATTATTTGATAATCTACGTA
The DNA here is from genome assembly GCF_046630445.1 of Rutidosis leptorrhynchoides. Lineage (NCBI taxonomy): Eukaryota > Viridiplantae > Streptophyta > Magnoliopsida > Asterales > Asteraceae > Rutidosis > Rutidosis leptorrhynchoides. The sequence continues at coordinate 554,332,905 of NC_092336.1, read as the reverse complement.
AAGCTTTTTAAACCTTTATTGATGAAATAAAGGTTATGGTTTGTTTAAAAATGAATGCAGTCTTTGAAAAACGTCTCATATAGAGGTCAAAACCTCGCAACGAAATCAATTAATATGGAACGTTTTTAATCAATAAGAACGGGACATTTCAGTTGGTATCAGAGCACATAGCACGAGATTATTGATCGTGTCGGACCAGTAGCTTACCGACTAGAGTTACCTCAACAACTCGCGGCTGTACATAACACTTTCCACGTCTCGAATTTAAAGAAATGTTTTGCTAAAGAAGATCTCACTATTCCGTTAGATGAAATCCAAATCAACGAAAAACTTCAATTCATCGAAGAACCCGTCGAAATAATGGATCGTGAGGTTAAAAGACTTAAGCAAAACAAGATACCAATTGTTAAGGTTCGATGGAATGCTCGTAGAGGACCCGAGTTCACCTGGGAGCGTGAAGATCAGATGAAGAAGAAATACCCGCATCTATTTCCAGAAGATTCGTCAACACCTTCAACAGCTTAAAATTTCGGGGCGAAATTTATTTAACGGGTAGGTACTGTAGTGACCCGAACTTTTCCATGTTTATATATATTAACTGAGATTGATGTTTACATGATTAAATGTTTCCAACATGTTAAGCAATCAAACTTGTTAAGACTTGATTAATTGAAATAGGTTTCATATAGACAATTGACCACCCAAGTTGACCGGTGATTCACGAACGTTAAAACTTGTAAAAAACTATATGATGACATATATATGGTTATATATATAGTTAACATGATATTATGATAAGTAAACATATCATTAATTATATTAACAATGAACTACATATGTAAAAACAAGACTACTAACTTAATGATTTTGAAACGAGACATATATGTAACGTTTATCGTTGTAACGACATTTAATGTATATATATCATATTAAGAGATATTCGTACATCATAATATCATAATAATATAATAATTTAAAATCTCTTTTGTTATTATAAACATTGGGTTAACAACATTTAACAAGATCGTTAACCTAAAGGTTTCAAAACAACACTTACATGTAACGACTAACGATGACTTAACGACTCAGTTAAAATGTATATACATGTAGTGTTTTAATATGTATTTATACACTTTTGAAAGACTTCAATACACTTATCAAAATACTTCTACTTAACAAAAATGCTTACAATTACATTCTCGTTCAGTTTCATCAACAATTCTACTCGTATGCACCCGTATTCGTACTCGTACAATACACAGCTTTTAGATGTATGTACTATTGGTATATACACTCCAATGATCAGCTCTTAGCAGCCCATGTGAGTCACCTAACACATGTGGGAACCATCATTTGGCAACTAGCATGAAATATCTCATAAGATTACAAAAATATGAGTAATCATTCATGACTTATTTACATGAAAACAAAATTACATATCCTTTATATCTAATCCATACACCAACGACCAAAAACACCTACAAACACTTTCATTCTTCAATTTTCTTCATCTAATTGAACTCTCTCAAGTTCTATCTTCAAGTTCTAAGTGTTCTTCATAAATTCCAAAAGTTCTAGTTTCATAAAATCAAGAATACTTTCAAGTTTGCTAGCTCACTTCCAATCTTGTAAGGTGATCATCCAACCTCAAGAAATCTTTGTTTCTTACAGTAGGTTATCATTCTAATACAAGGTAATAATCATATTCAAACCTTGGTTCAATTTCTATAACTATAACAATCTTATTTCAAGTGATGATCTTACTTGAACTTGTTTTCGTGTCATGATTTTGCTTCAAGAACTTTGAGCCATCCAAGGATCCATTGAAGCTAGATCCATTTTTATCTTTTCCAGTAGGTTCATCCAAGGAACTTAAGGTAGTAATGATGTTCATAACATCATTCAATTCATACATATAAAGCTATCTTATTCGAAGGTTTAAACTTGTAATCACTAGAACATAGTTTAGTTAATTCTAAACTTGTTCGCAAACAAAAGTTAATCCTTCTAACTTGACTTTTAAAATCAACTAAACACATGTTCTATATCTATATGATATGCTAACTTAATGATTTAAAACCTGGAAACACGAAAAACACCATAAAACCGGATTTACGCCGTCGTAGTAACACCGCGGGCTGTTTTGGGTTAGTTAATTAAAAACTATGATAAACTTTGATTTAAAAGTTGTTATTCTGAGAAAATGATTTTTATTATGAACATGAAACTATATCCAAAAATTATGGTTAAACTCAAAGTGGAAGTATGTTTTCTAAAATGGTCATCTAGACGTCGTTCTTTCGACTGAAATGACTACCTTTACAAAAACGACTTGTAACTTATTTTTCCGACTATAAACCTATACTTTTTTTGTTTAGATTCATAAAATAGAGTTCAATATGAAACCATAGCAATTTGATTCACTCAAAACGGATTTAAAATGAAGAAGTTATGGGTAAAACAAGATTGGATAATTTTTCTCATTTTAGCTACGTGAAAATTGCTAACAAATCTATTCCAACCATAACTTAATCAACTTGTATTATATATTATGTAATCTTGAGATACCATAGACACGTATACAATGTTTCGACCTATCATGTCGACACATCTATATATATTTCGGAACAACCATAGACACTCTATATGTGAATGTTGGAGTTAGCTATACAGGGTTGAGGTTGATTCCAAAATATATATAGTTTGAGTTGTGATCAATACTGAGATACGTATACACTGGGTCGTGGATTGATTCAAGATAATATTTATCGATTTATTTCTGTACATCTAACTGTGGACAACTAGTTGTAGGTTACTAACGAGGACAGCTGACTTAATAAACTTAAAACATCAAAATATATTAAAAGTGTTGTAAATATATTTTGAACATACTTTGATATATATGTATATATTGTTATAGGTTCGTGAATCAACCAGTGGCCAAGTCTTACTTCCCGACGAAGTAAAAATCTGTGAAAGTGAGTTATAGTCCCACTTTTAAAATCTAATATTTTTGGGATGAGAATACATGCAGGTTTTATAAATGATTTACAAAATAGACACAAGTACGTGAAACTACATTCTATGGTTGAATTATCGAAATCGAATATGCCCCTTTTTATTAAGTCTGGTAATCTAAGAATTAGGGAACAGACACCCTAATTGACGCGAATCCTAAAGATAGATCTATTGGGCCTAACAAACCCCATCCAAAGTACCGGATGCTTTAGTACTTCGAAATTTATATCATATCCGAAGGGTGTCCCGGAATGATGGGGATATTCTTATATATGCATCTTGTTATTGTCGGTTACCAGGTGTTCACCATATGAATGATTTTTATCTCTATGTATGGGATGTGTATTGAAATATGAAATCTTGTGGTCTATTGTTACGATTTGATATATATAGGTTAAACCTATAACTCACCAACATTTTTGTTGACGTTTTAAGCATGTTTATTCTCAGGTGATTATTAAGAGCTTCCGCTGTCACATACTTAAATAAGGACAAGATTTGGAGTCCATGCTTGTATGATATTGTGTAAAAACTGCATTCAAGAAACTTATTTTGTTGTAACATATTTGTATTGTAAACCATTATGTAATGGTCGTGTGTAAACAGGATATTTTAGATTATCATTATTTGATAATCTACGTAAAGTGCTTAAAATGTCAACAAAAAATGTTGGTGAGTTATAGGTTTAACCTATATATTATCAAATCATAATAATAGACCACAAGATTTCATATTTCAATACACATCCCATACATAGAGATAAAAATCATTCATATGGTGAACACCTGGTAACCGACAATAACAAGATGCATATATAAGAATATCCCCATCATTCCGGGACACCCTTCGGATATGATATAAATTTCGAAGTACTAAAGCATCCGGTACTTTGGATGGGGTTTGTTAGGCCCAATAGATCTATCTTTAGGATTCGCGTCAATTAGGGTGTCTGTTCCCTAATTCTTAGATTACCAGACTTAATAAAAAGGGCATATTCGATTTCGATAATTCAACCATAGAATGTAGTTTCACGTACTTGTGTCTATTTTGTAAATCATTTATAAAACCTGCATGTATTCTCATCCCAAAAATATTAGATTTTAAAAGTGGGACTATAACTCACTTTCACAGATTTTTACTTCGTCGGGAAGTAAGACTTGGCCACTGGTTGATTCACGAACCTATAACAATATATACATATATATCAAAGTATGTTCAAAATATATTTACAACACTTTTAATATATTTTGATGTTTTAAGTTTATTAAGTCAGCTGTCCTCGTTAGTAACCTACAACTAGTTGTCCACAGTTAGATGTACAGAAATAAATCGATAAATATTATCTTGAATCAATCCACGACCCAGTGTATACGTATCTCAGTATTGATCACAACTCAAACTATATATATTTTGGAATCAACCTCAACCCTGTATAGCTAACTCCAACATTCACATATAGAGTGTCTATGGTTGTTCCGAAATATATATAGATGTGTCGACATGATAGGTCGAAACATTGTATACGTGTCTATGGTATCTCAAGATTACATAATATACAACACAAGTTGATTAAGTTATGGTTGGAATAGATTTGTTACCAATTTTCACGTAGCTAAAATGAGAAAAATTATCCAATCTTGTTTTACCCATAACTTCTTCATTTTAAATCCGTTTTGAGTGAATCAAATTGATATGGTTTCATATTGAACTCTATTTTATGAATCTAAACAGAAAAGTATAGGTTTGTAGTCGGAAAAATAAGTTACAAGTCATTTTTGTAAAGGTAGTCATTTCAGTCGAAAGAACGACGTCTAGATGACCATTTTAGAAAACATACTTCCACTTTGAGTTTAATCATAATTTTTGGATATAGTTTCATGTTCATAATAAAAATCATTTTCTCAGAATAACAACTTTAAAATCAAAGTTTATCATAGTTTTTAATTAACTAACCCAAAACAGCCCGCGGTGTTACTACGACGGCGTAAATTCGGTTTTACAGTGTTTTTCGTGTTTCCAGGTTTTAAATCATTAAGTTAGCATATCATATAGATATAGAACATGTGTTTAGTTGATTTTAAAAGTCAAGTTAGAAGGATTAACTTTTGTTTGCGAACAAGTTTAGAATTAACTAAACTATGTTCTAGTGATTACAAATTTAAACCTTCGAATAAGATAGCTTTATATGTATGAATCGAATGATGTTATGAACATCATTACTACCTTAAGTTCCTTGGATAAATCTACTGGAAAAGAGAAAAATGGATATTTTTGGGAAACCCCTACAAACACCTAATTTTGGAAAATAGAGTTATACCCGCATATTGACTTTCTCCAAGTCGTCAATTGTCTATATGAACTTTAAATCTCTTGTACACCCTAAAGGTTTCAAAACAACACTTACATGTAACGACTAACGATGACTTAACGACTCAGTTAAAATGTATATACATGTAGTGTTTTAATATGTATTTATACACTTTTGAAAGACTTCAATACACTTATCAAAATACTTCTACTTAACAAAAATGCTTACAATTACATTCTCGTTCAGTTTCATCAACAATTCTACTCGTATGCACCCGTATTCGTACTCGTACAATACACAGCTTTTAGATGTATGTACTATTGGTATATACACTCCAATGATCAGCTCTTAGCAGCCCATGTGAGTCACCTAACACATGTGGGAACCATCATTTGGCAACTAGCATGAAATATCTCATAAGATTACAAAAATATGAGTAATCATTCATGACTTATTTACATGAAAACAAAATTACATATCCTTTATATCTAATCCATACACCAACGACCAAAAACACCTACAAACACTTTCATTCTTCAATTTTCTTCATCTAATTGAACTCTCTCAAGTTCTATCTTCAAGTTCTAAGTGTTCTTCATAAATTCCAAAAGTTCTAGTTTCATAAAATCAAGAATACTTTCAAGTTTGCTAGCTCACTTCCAATCTTGTAAGGTGATCATCCAACCTCAAGAAATCTTTGTTTCTTACAGTAGGTTATCATTCTAATACAAGGTAATAATCATATTCAAACTTTGGTTCAATTTCTATAACTATAACAATCTTATTTCAAGTGATGATCTTACTTGAACTTGTTTTCGTGTCATGATTTTGCTTCAAGAACTTTGAGCCATCCAAGGATCCATTGAAGCTAGATCCATTTTTCTCTTTTCCAGTAGGTTCATCCAAGGAACTTAAGGTAGTAATGATGTTCATAACATCATTCGATTCATACATATAAAGCTATCTTATTCGAAGGTTTAAACTTGTAATCACTAGAACATAGTTTAGTTAATTCTAAACTATTTCGCAAACAAAAGTTAATCCTTCTAACTTGACTTTTAAAATCAACTAAACACATGTTCTATATCTATATGATATGCTAACTTAATGATTTAAAACCTGGAAACACGAAAAACACCGTAAAACCGGATTTACGCCGTCTTAGTAACACCGCGGGCTGTTTTGGGTTAGTTAATTAAAAACTATGATAAACTTTGATTTAAAAGTTGTTATTCTGAGAAAATGATTTTTATTATGAACATGAAACTATATCCAAAAATTATGGTTAAACTCAAAGTGGAAGTATGTTTTCTAAAATGGTCATCTAGACGTCGTTCTTTCGACTGAAATGACTACCTTTACAAAAACGACTTGTAACTTATTTTTCCGACTAGAAACCTATACTTTTTTTGTTTAGATTCATAAAATAGAGTTCAATATGAAACCATAGCAATTTGATTCACTCAAAACGGATTTAAAATGAAGAAGTTATGGGTAAAACAAGATTGGATAATTTTTCTCATTTTAGCTACGTGAAAATTGGTAACAAATCTATTCCAACCATAACTTAATCAACTTGTATTATATATTATGTAATCTTGAGATACCATAGACACGTATACAATGTTTCGACCTATCATGTCGACACATCTATATATATTTCGGAACAACCATAGACACTCTATATGTGAATGTTGGAGTTAGCTATACAGGGTTGAGGTTGATTCCAAAATATATATAGTTTGAGTTGTGATCAATACTGAGATACGTATACACTGGGTCGTGGATTGATTCAAGATAATATTTATCGATTTATTTCTGTACATCTAACTGTGGACAACTAGTTGTAGGTTACTAACGAGGATAGCTGACTTAATAAACTTAAAACATCAAAATATATTAAAAGTGTTGTAAATATATTTTGAACATACTTTGATATATATGTATATATTGTTATAGGTTCGTGAATCAACCAGTGGCCAAGTCTTACTTCCCGACGAAGTAAAAATCTGTGAAAGTGAGTTATAGTCCCACTTTTAAAATCTAATATTTTTGGGATGAGAATACATGCAGGTTTTATAAATGATTTACAAAATAGACACAAGTACGTGAAACTTCATTCTATGGTTGAATTATCGAAATCGAATATGCCCCTTTTTATTAAGTCTGGTAATCTAAGAATTAGGGAACAGAAACCCTAATTGACGCGAATCCTAAAGATAGATCTATTGGGCCTAACAAACCCCATCCAAAGTACCGGATGCTTTAGTACTTCGAAATTTATATCATATCCGAAGGGTGTCCCGGAATGATGGGGATATTCTTATATATGCATCTTGTTATTGTCGGTTACCAGGTGTTCACCATATGAATGATTTTTATCTCTATGCTTAAAACGTCAACAAAAATGTTGGTGAGTTATAGGTTTAACCTATATATATCAAATCGTAACAATAGACCACAAGATTTCATATTTCAATACACATCCCATACATAGAGATAAAAATCATTCATATGGTGAACACCTGGTAACCGACAATAACAAGATGCATATATAAGAATATCCCCATCATTCCGGGACACCCTTCGGATATGATATAAATTTCGAAGTACTAAAGCATCCGGTACTTTGGATGGGGTTTGTTAGGCCCAATAGATCTATCTTTAGGATTCGCGTCAATTAGGGTGTCTGTTCCCTAATTCTTAGATTACCAGACTTAATAAAAAGGGGCATATTCGATTTCGATAATTCAACCATAGAATGTAGTTTCACGTACTTGTGTCTATTTTGTAAATCATTTATAAAACCTGCATGTATTCTCATCCCAAAAATATTAGATTTTAAAAGTGGGACTATAACTCACTTTCACAGATTTTTACTTCGTCGGGAAGTAAGACTTGGCCACTGGTTGATTCACGAACCTATAACAATATATACATATATATCAAAGTATGTTCAAAATATATTTACAACACTTTTAATATATTTTGATGTTTTAAGTTTATTAAGTCAGCTGTCCTCGTTAGTAACCTACAACTAGTTGTCCACAGTTAGATGTACAGAAATAAATCGATAAATATTATCTTGAATCAATCCACGACCCAGTGTATACGTATCTCAGTATTGATCACAACTCAAACTATATATATTTTGGAATCAACCTCAACCCTGTATAGCTAACTCCAACATTCACATATAGAGTGTCTATGGTTGTTCCGAAATATATATAGATGTGTCGACATGATAGGTCGAAACATTGTATACGTGTCTATGGTATCTCAAGATTACATAATATATAATACAAGTTGATTAAGTTATGGTTGGAATAGATTTGTTACCAATTTTCACGTAGCTAAAATGAGAAAAATTATCCAATCTTGTTTTACCCATAACTTCTTCATTTTAAATCCGTTTTGAGTGAATCAAATTGCTATGGTTTCATATTGAACTCTATTTTATGAATCTAAACAAAAAAAGTATAGGTTTATAGTCGGAAAAATAAGTTACAAGTCGTTTTTGTAAAGGTAGTCATTTCAGTCGAAAGAACGACGTCTAGATGACCATTTTAGAAAACATACTTCCACTTTGAGTTTAACCATAATTTTTGGATATAGTTTCATGTTCATAATAAAAATCATTTTCTCAGAATAACAACTTTTAAATCAAAGTTTATCATAGTTTTTAATTAACTAACCCAAAACAGCCCGCGGTGTTACTACGACGGCGTAAATCCGGTTTTATGGTGTTTTTCGTGTTTCCAGGTTTTAAATCATTAAGTTAGCATATCATATAGATATAGAACATGTGTTTAGTTGATTTTAAAAGTCAAGTTAGAAGGATTAACTTTTGTTTGCGAACAAGTTTAGAATTAACTAAACTATGTTCTAGTGATTACAAGTTTAAACCTTCGAATAAGATAGCTTTATATGTATGAATTGAATGATGTTATGAACATCATTACTACCTTAAGTTCCTTGGATGAACCTACTGGAAAAGATAAAAATGGATCTAGCTTCAATGGATCCTTGGATGGCTCAAAGTTCTTGAAGCAAAATCATGACACGAAAACAAGTTCAAGTAAGATCATCACTTGAAATAAGATTGTTATAGTTATAGAAATTGAACCAAAGTTTGAATATGATTATTACCTTGTATTAGAATGATAACCTACTGTAAGAAACAAAGATTTCTTGAGGTTGGATGATCACCTTACAAGATTGGAAGTGAGCTAGCAAACTTGAAAGTATTCTTGATTTTATGAAACTAGAACTTTTGGAATTTATGAAGAACACTTAGAACTTGAAGATAGAACTTGAGAGAGTTCAATTAGATGAAGAAAATTGAAGAATGAAAGTGTTTGTAGGTGTTTTTGGTCGTTGGTGTATGGATTAGATATAAAGGATATGTAATTTTGTTTTCATGTAAATAAGTCATGAATGATTACTCATATTTTTGTAATCTTATGAGATATTTCATGCTAGTTGCCAAATGATGGTTCCCACATGTGTTAGGTGACTCACATGGGCTGCTAAGAGCTGATCATTGGAGTGTATATACCAATAGTACATACATCTAAAAGCTGTGTATTGTACGAGTACGAATACGGGTGCATACGAGTAGAATTGTTGATGAAACTGAACGAGAATGTAATTGTAAGCATTTTTGTTAAGTAGAAGTATTTTGATAAGTGTATTGAAGTCTTTCAAAAGTGTATAAATACATATTAAAACACTACATGTATATACATTTTAAGTGAGTCGTTAAGTCATCGTTAGTCGTTACATGTAAGTGTTGTTTTGAAACCTTTAGGTTAACGATCTTGTTAAATGTTGTTAACCCAATGTTTATAATAACAAAAGAGATTTTAAATTATTATATTATTATGATATTATGATGTACGAATATCTCTTAATATGATATATATACATTAAATGTCGTTACAACGATAAACGTTACATATATGTCTCGTTTCAAAATCATTAAGTTAGTAGTCTTGTTTTTACATATGTAGTTCATTGTTAATATAATTAATGATATGTTTACTTATCATAATATCATGTTAACTATATATATAACCATATATATGTCATCATATAGTTTTTTACAAGTTTTAACGTTCGTGAATCACCGGTCAACTTGGGTGGTCAATTGTCTATATGAAACCTATTTCAATTAATCAAGTCTTAACAAGTTTGATTGCTTAACATGTTGGAAACATTTAATCATGTAAACATCAATCTCAGTTAATATATATAAACATGGAAAAGTTCGGGTCACTACAGTACCTACCCGTTAAATAAATTTCGCCCCGAAATTTTAAGCTGTTGAAGGTGTTGACGAATCTTCTGGAAATAGATGCGGGTATTTCTTCTTCATCTGATCTTCACGCTCCCAGGTGAACTCGGGTCCTCTACGAGCATTCCATCGAACCTTAACAATTGGTATCTTGTTTTGCTTAAGTCTTTTAACCTCACGATCCATTATTTCGACGGGTTCTTCGATGAATTGAAGTTTTTCGTTGATTTGGATTTCATCTAACGGAATAGTGAGATCTTCTTTAGCAAAACATTTCTTTAAATTCGAGACGTGGAAAGTGTTATGTACAGCCGCGAGTTGTTGAGGTAACTCTAGTCGGTAAGCTACTGGTCCGACACGATCAATAATCTTGAATGGTCCAATATACCTTGGATTTAATTTCCCTCGTTTACCAAATCGAACAACGCCTTTCCAAGGTGCAACTTTAAGCATGACCATCTCTCCAATTTCAAATTCTATATCTTTTCTTTTAATGTCAGCGTAGCTCTTTTGTCGACTTTGGGCGGTTTTCAACCGTTGTTGAATTTGGATGATCTTCTCGGTAGTTTCTTGTATAATCTCCGGACCCGTAATCTGTCTATCCCCCACTTCACTCCAACAAATCGGAGACCTGCACTTTCTACCATAAAGTGCTTCAAACGGCGCCATCTCAATGCTTGAATGGTAGCTGTTGTTGTAGGAAAATTCTGCTAACGGTAGATGTCGATCCCAACTGTTTCCGAAATCAATAACACAAGCTCGTAGCATGTCTTCAAGCGTTTGTATCGTCCTTTCGCTCTGCCCATCAGTTTGTGGATGATAGGCAGTACTCATGTCTAGACGAGTTCCTAATGCTTGCTGTAATGTCTGCCAGAATCTTGAAATAAATCTGCCATCCCTATCAGAGATAATAGAGATTGGTATTCCATGTCTGGAGATGACTTCCTTCAAATACAGTCGTGCTAACTTCTCCATCTTGTCATCTTCTCTTATTGGTAGGAAGTGTGCGGATTTGGTGAGACGATCAACTATTACCCAAATAGTATCAAAACCACTTGCAGTCCTTGGCAATTTAGTGATGAAATCCATGGTAATGTTTTCCCATTTCCATTCCGGGATTTCGGGTTGTTGAAGTAGACCTGATGGTTTCTGATGCTCAGCTTTGACCTTAGAACACGTCAAACATTCTCCTACGTATTTAGCAACATCGGCTTTCATACCCGGCCACCAAAAATGTTTCTTGAGATCCTTGTACATCTTCCCCGTTCCAGGATGTATTGAGTATCTGGTTTTATGAGCTTCTCTAAGTACCATTTCTCTCATATCTCCAAATTTTGGTACCCAAATCCTTTCAGCCCTATACCGGCTTCCGTCTTCCCGAATATTAAGATGCTTCTCCGATCCTTTGGGTATTTCATCCTTTAAATTTCCCTCTTTTAAAACTCCTTGTTGCGCCTCCTTTATTTGAGTAGTAATGTTATTATGAATCATTATATTCATAGATTTTACTCGAATGGGTTCTCTGTCCTTCCTGCTCAAGGCATCGGCTACCACATTTGCCTTCCCCGGGTGGTAACGAATCTCAAAGTCGTAATCATTCAATAATTCAATCCACCTACGCTGCCTCATATTCAGTTGTTTCTGATTAAATATGTGTTGAAGACTTTTGTGGTCGGTATATATAATACTTTTGACCCCATATAAGTAGTGCCTCCAAGTCTTTAATGCAAAAACAACCGCGCCTAATTCCAAATCATGCGTCGTATAATTTTGTTCGTGAATCTTCAATTGTCTAGACGCATAAGCAATCACCTTCGTTCGTTGCATTAATACACAACCGAGACCTTGCTTTGATGCATCACAATAAATCACAAAATCATCATTCCCTTCAGGCAATGACAATATAGGTGCCGTAGTTAGCTTTTTCTTCAATAACTGAAACGCTTTCTCTTGTTCATCATTCCATTCAAATTTCTTCCCTTTATGCGTTAATGCAGTCAAGGGTTTTGCTATTCTGGAAAAGTCTTGGATGAACCTTCTGTAGTAACCAGCTAGTCCTAAAAACTGGCGTATGTGTTTCGGAGTTTTCGGGGTTTCCCACTTTTCAACAGTTTCTATCTTTGCCGGATCCACCTTAATACCTTCTTTGTTCACTATGTGACCGAGGAATTGAACTTCTTCCAACCAAAATGCACACTTTGAAAACTTAGCGTACAATTCTTCCTTTCTCAATACTTCTAACACCTTTCTCAAATGTTCACCGTGTTCTTGGTCATTCTTTGAGTAAATAAGTATGTCATCAATGAAAACAATGACAAACTTGTCAAGGTATGGTCCACACACTCGGTTCATAAGGTCCATGAACACAGCTGGTGCATTAGTTAAACCAAACGGCATGACCATAAACTCGTAATGACCGTAACGTGTTCTGAAAGCAGTCTTTGGAATATCATCTTCTTTCACCCGCATTTGATGATACCCGGAACGTAAGTCAATCTTTGAATAAACAGACGAGCCTTGTAGTTGATCAAATAAGTCGTCGATTCTCGGTAGTGGGTAGCGGTTCTTGATGGTAAGTTTGTTCAACTCTCGGTAGTCGATACACAACCTGAATGTACCATCTTTCTTCTTGACAAACAAAACAGGAGCTCCCCACGGTGATGTGCTTGGTCGAATGAAACCACGCTCTAAAAGTTCTTGTAATTGGCTTTGCAGTTCTTTCATCTCGCTGGGTGCGAGTCTGTAAGGAGCACGAGCTATTGGTGCAGCTCCTGGTACAAGATCTATTTGAAATTCAACGGATCGATGTGGGGGTAATCCCGGTAATTCTTTCGGAAATACATCGGGAAATTCTTTTGCAATGGGAACATCATTGATGCTCTTTTCTTCAGTTTGTACTTTCTCGACGTGTGCTAGAACAGCATAGCAACCTTTTCTTATTAGTTTTTGTGCCTTCAAATTACTAATAAGATGTAGCTTCGTGTTGCCCTTTTCTCCGTACACCATTAAGGGTTTTCCTTTTTCTCGTATAATGCGAATTGCATTTTTGTAACAAACGATCTCTGCTTTCACTTCTTTCAACCAGTCCATACCGATTATCACATCAAAACTCCCTAACTCTACTGGTATTAAATCAATCTTAAATGTTTCGCTAACCAGTTTAATTTCTCGATTCCGACATATATTATCTGCTGAAATTAATTTACCATTTGCTAATTCGAGTAAAAATTTACTATCCAAAGGCGTCAATGGACAACTTAATTTAGCACAAAAATCTCTACTCATATAGCTTCTATCCGCACCCGAATCAAATAAAACGTAAGCAGATTTATTGTCAATAAGAAACGTACCCGTAACAAGCTCCGGGTCTTCATAAATTATACGACGTTAGAGTTGATTTGAAAATATTTTGTCACAGCTCCAACAAGTCAAACAACTCAAATTATCTTGAATCAACCAGTGGCCAAGTCTTACTTCCCGACGAAGTAAAAATCTGTGAAAGTGAGTTATAGTCCCACTTTTAAAATCTAATATTTTTGGGATGAGAATACATGCAGGTTTTATAAATGATTTACAAAATAGACACAAGTACGTGAAACTACATTCTATGGTTGAATTATCGAAATCGAATATGCCCCTTTTTATTAAGTCTGGTAATCTAAGAATTAGGGAACAGACACCCTAATTGACGCGAATCCTAAAGATAGATCTATTGGGCCTAACAAACCCCATCCAAAGTACCGGATGCTTTAGTACTTCGAAATTTATATCATATCCGAAGGGTGTCCCGGAATGATGGGGATATTCTTAAATATGCATCTTGTTAATGTCGGTTACCAGGTGTTCACCATATGAATGATTTTTATCTCTATGTATGGGATGTGTATTGAAATATGAAATCTTGTGGTCTATTATTATGATTTGATAATATATAGGTTAAACCTATAACTCACCAACATTTTTTGTTGACATTTTAAGCATGTTTATTCTCAGGTGATTATTAAGAGCTTCCGCTATCGCATACTTAAATAAGGACGAGATTTGAAGTCCATGACTGAAATGTCCCGTTCTTATTGATTAAAAACGTTCCATATTAATTGATTTCGTTGCGAGGTTTTGACCTCTATATGAGACGTTTTTCAAAGATTGCATTCATTTTAAAACAAACCATAACCTTTATTTCATCAATAAAGGTTTAAAAAGCTTTACGTAGATTATCAAATAATGATAATCTATAATATCCTGTTTACACACGACCATTACATAATGGTTTACAATACAAATATGTTACAACGAAAAAAAGTTTCTTGAATGCAGTTTTTACACAATATCATACAAGCATGGACTTCAAATCTCGTCCTTATTTAAGTATGCGATAGCGGAAGCTCTTAATAATCACCTGAGAATAAACATGCTTAAAATGTCAACAAAAAATGTTGGTGAGTTATAGGTTTAACCTATATATTATCAAATCATAATAATAGACCACAAGATTTCATATTTCAATACACATCCCATACATAGAGATAAAAATCATTCATATGTTGAACACCTGGTAACCGACATTAACAAGATGCATATATAAGAATATCCCCATCATTCCGGGACACCCTTCGGATATGATATAAATTTCGAAGTACTAAAGCATCCGGTACTTTGGATGGGGTTTGTTAGGCCCAATAGATCTATCTTTAGGATTCGCGTCAATTAGGGTGTTTGTTCCCTAATTCTTAGATTACCAGACTTAATAAAAAGGGGCATATTCGATTTCAATAATTCAACCATAGAATGTAGTTTTATGTACTTGTGTCTATTTTGTAAATCATTTATAAAACTTGCATGTATTCTCATCCCAAAAATATTAGATTTTAAAAGTGGGACTATAACTCACTTTCACAGATTTTTACTTCGTCGGGAAGTAAGACTTGGCCACTGGTTGATTCACGAACCTATAACAATATATACATATATATCAAAGTATGTTCAAAATATATTTACAACACTTTTAATATATTTTGATGTTTTAAGTTTATTAAGTCAGCTGTCCTCGTTAGTAACCTACAACTAGTTGTCCACAGTTAGATGTACAGAAATAAATCGATAAATATTATCTTGAATCAATCCACGACCCAGTGTATACGTATCTCAGTATTGATCACAACTCAAACTATATATATTTTGGAATCAACCTCAACCCTGTATAGCTAACTCCAACATTCACATATAGAGTGTCTATGGTTGTTCCGAAATATATATAGATGTGTCGACATGATAGGTCGAAACATTGTATACGTGTCTATGGTATCTCAAGATTACATAATATACAACACAAGTTGATTAAGTTATGGTTGGAATAGATTTGTTACCAATTTTCACGTAGCTAAAATGAGAAAAATTATCCAATCTTGTTTTACCCATAACTTCTTCATTTTAAATCCGTTTTGAGTGAATCAAATTGATATGGTTTCATATTGA
Organism: Rutidosis leptorrhynchoides; assembly: GCF_046630445.1. Lineage (NCBI taxonomy): Eukaryota > Viridiplantae > Streptophyta > Magnoliopsida > Asterales > Asteraceae > Rutidosis > Rutidosis leptorrhynchoides. The sequence continues at coordinate 554,316,808 of NC_092336.1, read as the reverse complement.
ACTCTATTTTATGAATCTAAACAGAAAAGTATAGGTTTGTAGTCGAAAAAATAAGTTACAAGTCATTTTTGTAAAGGTAGTCATTTCAGTCGAAAGAACGACGTCTAGATGACCATTTTAGAAAACATACTTCCACTTTGAGTTTAATCATAATTTTTGGATATAGTTTCATGTTCATAATAAAAATCATTTTCTCAGAATAACAACTTTAAAATCAAAGTTTATCATAGTTTTTAATTAACTAACCCAAAACAGCCCGCGGTGTTACTACGACGGCGTAAATTCGGTTTTACAGTGTTTTTCGTGTTTCCAGGTTTTAAATCATTAAGTTAGCATATCATATAGATATAGAACATGTGTTTAGTTGATTTTAAAAGTCAAGTTAGAAGGATTAACTTTTGTTTGCGAACAAGTTTAGAATTAACTAAACTATGTTCTAGTGATTACAAATTTAAACCTTCGAATAAGATAGCTTTATATGTATGAATCGAATGATGTTATGAACATCATTACTACCTTAAGTTCCTTGGATAAATCTACTGGAAAAGAGAAAAATGGATCTAGCTTCAATGGATCCTTGGATGGCTCGAAGTTCTTGAAGCAGAATCATGACACGAAAACAAGTTCAAGTAAGATCATCACTTGAAATAAGATTGTTATAGTTATAGAAATTGAACCAAAGTTTGAATATGATTATTACCTTGTATTAGAATGATAACCTACTGTAAGAAACAAAGATTTCTTGAGGTTGGATGATCACCTTACAAGATTGGAAGTGAGCTAGCAAACTTGAAAGTATTCTTGATTTTATGAAACTAGAACTTTTGGAGTTTATGAAGAACACTTAGAACTTGAAGATAGAACTTGAGAGAGATCAATTAGATGAATAAAATTGAAGAATGAAAGTGTTTGTAGGTGTTTTTGGTCGTTGGTGTATGGATTAGATATAAAGGATATGTAATTTTGTTTTCATGTAAATAAGTCATGAATGATTACTCATATTTTTGTAATTTTATGAGATATTTCATGCTAGTTGCCAAATGATGGTTCCCACATGTGTTAGGTGACTCACATGGGCTGCTAAGAGCTGATCATTGGAGTGTATATACCAATAGTACATACATCTAAAAGCTGTGTATTGTACGAGTACGAATACGGGTGCATACGAGTAGAATTGTTGATGAAACTGAACGAGGATGTAATTGTAAGCATTTTTGTTAAGTAGAAGTATTTTGATAAGTGTATTGAAGTCTTTCAAAAGTGTATAAATACATATTAAAACACTACATGTATATACATTTTAACTGAGTCGTTAAGTCATCGTTAGTCGTTACATGTAAATGTTGTTTTGAAACCTTTAGGTTAACGATCTTGTTAAATGTTGTTAACCCAATGTTTATAATATCAAAAGAGATTTTAAATTATTATATTATCATGATATTATGATGTACGAATATCTCTTAATATGATATATATACATTAAATGTCGTTACAACGATAATCGTTACATATATGTCTCGCTTCAAAATCATTAAGTTAGTAGTCTTGTTTTTACATATGTAGTTCATTGTTAATATACTTAATGATATGTTTACTTATCATAATATAATGTTAACTATATATATAACCATATATATGTCATCATATAGTTTTTACAAGTTTTAACGTTCGTGAATCACCGGTGAACTTGGGTGGTCAATTGTCTATATGAAACCTATTTCAATTAATCAAGTCTTAACAAGTTTGATTGCTTAACATGTTGGAAACATTTAGTATAAGGAATTATATTACTAGTAACTAGTAGTACTAGTTGCTAATACACTTATTTAGTAATTATAGATTGAAGCATAGAAATTTTGGTTACAACATGATTCGAATTAGTTTATTAAACATTATATTGACCAACTTGTATCTCTAGGTTGAGGTATACAATTACTTGCATTCTGAGTTTCTATCACATTTTGTGAATTGTTTGCCGTGCTATCAAGGTAAGTTTCATTTACTCCCTTTTTACTCATTACATTTTTGGGCTGAGAATACATGCAAATGCTTTATTAACTGTTTTACAATATTTATATGCGTGAGTTTCATTAATCCCTTTTTAAATATTTTTGCAATATATATTTTTGGGACTGAGAATACATGCGCTGTTTTTATAACTGTTTTACGAAATAGACACGAGTAAATCAAAACTACTTTATATGGTTGAATTATCGAAATCGAATATGCCCCTTTTTATATAGTCTGGTAATCTAAGAATTAGGGAACAGACACCCTAATTGACGCGAACTCTAAAGATAGATCTATCGGGCCCAACAAGCCCCATCCAAAGTACCGGATGCTTTAGTACTTCGAAATTTATATCATGTCCGAAGGAGGATCCCGGAATGATGGGGATATTCTTATATATGCATCTTGTTAATGTCGATTACCAGGTGTTCAATCCATATGAATGATATTTTGTCACTTTCTTTTGACTTGCTTCACATTGGCCTCTTCAGCAGTCTGTTCTTTAATTCTTTCTTCAATCTGGTTCACTAGTTTGTGAGCCATTCTACATGCCTGTTGTATGGAGGCGGGCTCGTGTGAACTTATATCTTCTTGGATTCTTTCCGGTAATCCTTTCACAAACGCGTCGATCTTCTCTTCCTCATCTTCGAATGCTCCCGGACACAATAGGCACAATTCTGTGAATCGTCTTTCGTACGTGGTAATATCAAATCCTTGGGTTCGTAACCCTCTAAGTTCTGTCTTGAGCTTATTGACCTCGGTTCTGGGACGGTACTTCTCGTTCATCAAGTGCTTGAATGCTGACCACGGTAGTGCGTACGCATCATCTTGTCCCACTTGCTCTAGATAGGTATTCCACCATGTTAACGCAGAACCTGTGAAGGTATGCGTAGCGTACTTCACTTTGTCCTCTTCAGTACACTTACTTATGGCAAACACCGATTCAACCTTCTCGGTCCACCGTTTCAATCCGATCGGTCCTTCGGTTCCATCAAATTCCAAAGGTTTGCAGGCAGTGAATTCTTTGTAGGTGCATCCTACATGATTTCCTGTACTGCTAGATCCAAGGTTATTGTTGGTATGTAGCGCAGCCTGTACTGCGGCTATGTTTGAAGCTAGAAAAGTACGGAATTCCTCTTCATTCATATTCACGGTGTGTCGAGTAGTCGGTGCCATTTCCTTCAAAATAGTTAAATGGAACAAGTTAATCATACAGAATATTAAGAGTAGTTAATAGTATTTCGTAGCATAATATGAACTCATTTATAAAAGCTTTTTCTTCATATTAGCGTTTTATAAGTTTAAATTCGGGTAGTACCTACCCGTTAAGTTCATACTTAGTAGCTAATATACAATTCAACTACTACAATTCTATATGAAAAACTGATTATAATAATATTTCGCGTTCAAACTTTTATACAATATTTTACAAACTTACAATACCGCTTATTTTACATAAAGCATGAAATATAGCACACAATAACTTTGATACAAGATAGTTGTGAAGACAATTCTAGCTAGTACACAAGTCGTTCAGCAAAGGCAATAAAGACACGTAATTCATACGTCCAGAAACAAGTCATGCATTCTGGTTTTACTAGGACTACTTCCCATCCTTGGTCTTGTGCAACATAACCGTTATGGCCGTTGATAAGACAGCGTGTTGTAACGTCATCAAAGGGACGAGGGTTACGTAATGTCCAACAGTCCCGTAATAATCTAAAAACCTCATTTCTTACCCCAATTACCGACTCCGTCACTTGTGGAAACGTTTTGTTTAATAGTTGTAGCCCGATGTTCTTGTTCTCACTTTGGTGAGAAGCGAACAGTACTAATCCGTAAGCATAACATGCTTCTTTATGTTGCATGTTAGCCGCTTTTTCTAAATCACGAAGTCCAATATTCGGATATATTGAGTCAAAATAATTTCTTAACCCGTTGCGTAAAATAGCATTTGGGTTCCCCGCAATATATGCGTCAAAGTAAACACATCGTAACTTATGGGTTTCCCAATGTGATATCCCCCATCTTTCAAACGAAAGTCTCTTATAAACCAAGACATTCTTGGAACGTTCTTCGAATGTCTTACAAACTGATCTCGCCTTAAATAGTTGTGCCGAAGAATTCTGGCCGACTCTAGACAAGATTTCATCAATCATGTCTCCGGGTAGGTCTCTTAAAATATTGGGTTGTCTATCCATTTTGTGTTTTTAAACTGTAAAATAGACAAGAGTTAGATTCATAAAAAAAATACTTATTAATACAAGCAATTTTTACATATATCATAAAGCATAAGAACACTATATTACATATATTACACCACACGAAGGTTCGTTATTACATAACGGTTATAATATATATTTTATAAATTTATATACATATATCCAGGTGAACATGTTAAGCAATCAAACTTGTTAAGACTTGATTAATTGAAATAGGTTTCATATAGACAATTGACCACCCAAGTTCACCGGTGATTCACGAACGTTAAAACTTGTAAAAACTATATGATGACATATATATGGTTATATATATAGTTAACATTATATTATGATAAGTAAACATATCATTAAGTATATTAACAATGAACTACATATGTAAAAACAAGACTACTAACTTAATGATTTTGAAGCGAGACATATATGTAACGATTATCGTTGTAACGACATTTAATGTATATATATCATATTAAGAGATATTCGTACATCATAATATCATGATAATATAATAATTTAAAATCTCTTTTGATATTATAAACATTGGGTTAACAACATTTAACAAGATCGTTAACCTAAAGGTTTCAAAACAACATTTACATGTAACGACTAACGATGACTTAACGACTCAGTTAAAATGTATATACATGTAGTGTTTTAATATGTATTTATACACTTTTGAAAGACTTCAATACACTTATCAAAATACTTCTACTTAACAAAAATGCTTACAATTACATCCTCGTTCAGTTTCATCAACAATTCTACTCGTATGCACCCGTATTCGTACTCGTACAATACACAGCTTTTAGATGTATGTACTATTGGTATATACACTCCAATGATCAGCTCTTAGCAGCCCATGTGAGTCACCTAACACATGTGGGAACCATCATTTGGCAACTAGCATGAAATATCTCATAAAATTACAAAAATATGAGTAATCATTCATGACTTATTTACATGAAAACAAAATTACATATCCTTTATATCTAATCCATACACCAACGACCAAAAACACCTACAAACACTTTCATTCTTCAATTTTATTCATCTAATTGATCTCTCTCAAGTTCTATCTTCAAGTTCTAAGTGTTCTTCATAAACTCCAAAAGTTCTAGTTTCATAAAATCAAGAATACTTTCAAGTTTGCTAGCTCACTTCCAATCTTGTAAGGTGATCATCCAACCTCAAGAAATCTTTGTTTCTTACAGTAGGTTATCATTCTAATACAAGGTAATAATCATATTCAAACTTTGGTTCAATTTCTATAACTATAACAATCTTATTTCAAGTGATGATCTTACTTGAACTTGTTTTCGTGTCATGATTCTGCTTCAAGAACTTCGAGCCATCCAAGGATCCATTGAAGCTAGATCCATTTTTCTCTTTTCCAGTAGATTTATCCAAGGAACTTAAGGTAGTAATGATGTTCATAACATCATTCGATTCATACATATAAAGCTATCTTATTCGAAGGTTTAAATTTGTAATCACTAGAACATAGTTTAGTTAATTCTAAACTTGTTCGCAAACAAAAGTTAATCCTTCTAACTTGACTTTTAAAATCAACTAAACACATGTTCTATATCTATATGATATGCTAACTTAATGATTTAAAACCTGGAAACACGAAAAACACTGTAAAACCGAATTTACGCCGTCGTAGTAACACCGCGGGCTGTTTTGGGTTAGTTAATTAAAAACTATGATAAACTTTGATTTTAAAGTTGTTATTCTGAGAAAATGATTTTTATTATGAACATGAAACTATATCCAAAAATTATGATTAAACTCAAAGTGGAAGTATGTTTTCTAAAATGGTCATCTAGACGTCGTTCTTTCGACTGAAATGACTACCTTTACAAAAATGACTTGTAACTTATTTTTCCGACTACAAACCTATACTTTTCTGTTTAGATTCATAAAATAGAGTTCAATATGAAACCATATCAATTTGATTCACTCAAAACGGATTTAAAATGAAGAAGTTATGGGTAAAACAAGATTGGATAATTTTTCTCATTTTAGCTACGTGAAAATTGGTAACAAATCTATTCCAACCATAACTTAATCAACTTGTGTTGTATATTATGTAATCTTGAGATACCATAGACACGTATACAATGTTTCGACCTATCATGTCGACACATCTATATATATTTCGGAACAACCATAGACACTCTATATGTGAATGTTGGAGTTAGCTATACAGGGTTGAGGTTGATTCCAAAATATATATAGTTTGAGTTGTGATCAATACTGAGATACGTATACACTGGGTCGTGGATTGATTCAAGATAATATTTATCGATTTATTTCTGTACATCTAACTGTGGACAACTAGTTGTAGGTTACTAACGAGGACAGCTGACTTAATAAACTTAAAACATCAAAATATATTAAAAGTGTTGTAAATATATTTTGAACATACTTTGATATATATGTATATATTGTTATAGGTTCGTGAATCAACCAGTGGCCAAGTCTTACTTCCCGACGAAGTAAAAATCTGTGAAAGTGAGTTATAGTCCCACTTTTAAAATCTAATATTTTTGGGATGAGAATACATGCAGGTTTTATAAATGATTTACAAAATAGACACAAGTACGTGAAACTACATTCTATGGTTGAATTATCGAAATCGAATATGCCCCTTTTTATTAAGTCTGGTAATCTAAGAATTAGGGAACAGACACCCTAATTGACGCGAATCCTAAAGATAGATCTATTGGGCCTAACAAACCCCATCCAAAGTACCGGATGCTTTAGTACTTCGAAATTTATATCATATCCGAAGGGTGTCCCGGAATGATGGGGATATTCTTAAATATGCATCTTGTTAATGTCGGTTACCAGGTGTTCACCATATGAATGATTTTTATCTCTATGTATGGGATGTGTATTGAAATATGAAATCTTGTGGTCTATTATTATGATTTGATAATATATAGGTTAAACCTATAACTCACCAACATTTTTTGTTGACATTTTAAGCATGTTTATTCTCAGGTGATTATTAAGAGCTTCCGCTATCGCATACTTAAATAAGGACGAGATTTGAAGTCCATGCTTGTATGATATTGTGTAAAAACTGCATTCAAGAAACTTTTTTTCGTTGTAACATATTTGTATTGTAAACCATTATGTAATGGTCGTGTGTAAACAGGATATTATAGATTATCATTATTTGATAATCTACGTAAAGCTTTTTAAACCTTTATTGATGAAATAAAGGTTATGGTTTGTTTTAAAATGAATGCAATCTTTGAAAAACGTCTCATATAGAGGTCAAAACCTCGCAACGAAATCAATTAATATGGAACGTTTTTAATCAATAAGAACGGGAACGTTCCATATTACTTGATTTCGTTGCGAGGTTTTGACCTCTATATGAGACGTTTTTCAAAGACTGCATTCATTTTTAAACAAACCATAACCTTTATTTCATCAATAAAGGTTTAAAACGCTTTACGTAGATTATCAAATAATGATAATCTAAAATATCCTGTTTACACACGACCATTACATAATGGTTTACAATACAAATATGTTACAACAAAATAAGTTTCTTGAATGCAGTTTTTACACAATATCATACAAGCATGGACTCCAAATCTTGTCCTTATTTAAGTATGTGACAGCGGAAGCTCTTAATAATCACCTGAGAATAAACATGCTTAAAACGTCAACAAAAATGTTGGTGAGTTATAGGTTTAACCTATATATATCAAATCGTAACAATAGACCACAAGATTTCATATTTCAATACACATCCCATACATAGAGATAAAAATCATTCATATGGTGAACACCTGGTAACCGACAATAACAAGATGCATATATAAGAATATCCCCATCATTCCGGGACACCCTTCGGATATGATATAAATTTCGAAGTACTAAAGCATCCGGTACTTTGGATGGGGTTTGTTAGGCCCAATAGATCTATCTTTAGGATTCGCGTCAATTAGGGTGTCTGTTCCCTAATTCTTAGATTACCAGACTTAATAAAAAGGGGCATATTCGATTTCGATAATTCAACCATAGAATGTAGTTTCACGTACTTGTGTCTATTTTGTAAATCATTTATAAAACCTGCATGTATTCTCATCCCAAAAATATTAGATTTTAAAAGTGGGACTATAACTCACTTTCACAGATTTTTACTTCGTCGGGAAGTAAGACTTGGCCACTGGTTGATTCACGAACCTATAACAATATATACATATATATCAAAGTATGTTCAAAATATATTTACAACACTTTTAATATATTTTGATGTTTTAAGTTTATTAAGTCAGCTGTCCTCGTTAGTAACCTACAACTAGTTGTCCACAGTTAGATGTACAGAAATAAATCGATAAATATTATCTTGAATCAATCCACGACCCAGTGTATACGTATCTCAGTATTGATCACAACTCAAACTATATATATTTTGGAATCAACCTCAACCCTGTATAGCTAACTCCAACATTCACATATAGAGTGTCTATGGTTGTTCCGAAATATATATAGATGTGTCGACATGATAGGTCGAAACATTGTATACGTGTCTATGGTATCTCAAGATTACATAATATATAATACAAGTTGATTAAGTTATGGTTGGAATAGATTTGTTACCAATTTTCACGTAGCTAAAATGAGAAAAATTATCCAATCTTGTTTTACCCATAACTTCTTCATTTTAAATCCGTTTTGAGTGAATCAAATTGCTATGGTTTCATATTGAACTCTATTTTATGAATCTAAACAAAAAAAGTATAGGTTTATAGTCGGAAAAATAAGTTACAAGTCGTTTTTGTAAAGGTAGTCATTTCAGTCGAAAGAACGACGTCTAGATGACCATTTTAGAAAACATACTTCCACTTTGAGTTTAACCATAATTTTTGGATATAGTTTCATGTTCATAATAAAAATCATTTTCTCAGAATAACAACTTTTAAATCAAAGTTTATCATAGTTTTTAATTAACTAACCCAAAACAGCCCGCGGTGTTACTACGACGGCGTAAATCCGGTTTTATGGTGTTTTTCGTGTTTCCAGGTTTTAAATCATTAAGTTAGCATATCATATAGATATAGAACATGTGTTTAGTTGATTTTAAAAGTCAAGTTAGAAGGATTAACTTTTGTTTGCGAACAAGTTTAGAATTAACTAAACTATGTTCTAGTGATTACAAGTTTAAACCTTCGAATAAGATAGCTTTATATGTATGAATTGAATGATGTTATGAACATCATTACTACCTTAAGTTCCTTGGATGAACCTACTGGAAAAGATAAAAATGGATCTAGCTTCAATGGATCCTTGGATGGCTCAAAGTTCTTGAAGCAAAATCATGACACGAAAACAAGTTCAAGTAAGATCATCACTTGAAATAAGATTGTTATAGTTATAGAAATTGAACCAAAGTTTGAATATGATTATTACCTTGTATTAGAATGATAACCTACTGTAAGAAACAAAGATTTCTTGAGGTTGGATGATCACCTTACAAGATTGGAAGTGAGCTAGCAAACTTGAAAGTATTCTTGATTTTATGAAACTAGAACTTTTGGAATTTATGAAGAACACTTAGAACTTGAAGATAGAACTTGAGAGAGTTCAATTAGATGAAGAAAATTGAAGAATGAAAGTGTTTGTAGGTGTTTTTGGTCGTTGGTGTATGGATTAGATATAAAGGATATGTAATTTTGTTTTCATGTAAATAAGTCATGAATGATTACTCATATTTTTGTAATCTTATGAGATATTTCATGCTAGTTGCCAAATGATGGTTCCCACATGTGTTAGGTGACTCACATGGGCTGCTAAGAGCTGATCATTGGAGTGTATATACCAATAGTACATACATCTAAAAGCTGTGTATTGTACGAGTACGAATACGGGTGCATACGAGTAGAATTGTTGATGAAACTGAACGAGAATGTAATTGTAAGCATTTTTGTTAAGTAGAAGTATTTTGATAAGTGTATTGAAGTCTTTCAAAAGTGTATAAATACATATTAAAACACTACATGTATATACATTTTAACTGAGTCGTTAAGTCATCGTTAGTCGTTACATGTAAGTGTTGTTTTGAAACCTTTAGGTTAACGATCTTGTTAAATGTTGTTAACCCAATGTTTATAATAACAAAAGAGATTTTAAATTATTATATTATTATGATATTATGATGTACGAATATCTCTTAATATGATATATATACATTAAATGTCGTTACAACGATAAACGTTACATATATGTCTCGTTTCAAAATCATTAAGTTAGTAGTCTTGTTTTTACATATGTAGTTCATTGTTAATATAATTAATGATATGTTTACTTATCATAATATCATGTTAACTATATATATAACCATATATATGTCATCATATAGTTTTTTACAAGTTTTAACGTTCGTGAATCACCGGTCAACTTGGGTGGTCAATTGTCTATATGAAACCTATTTCAATTAATCAAGTCTTAACAAGTTTGATTGCTTAACATGTTGGAAACATTTAATCATGTAAACATCAATCTCAGTTAATATATATAAACATGGAAAAGTTCGGGTCACTACAGTACCTACCCGTTAAATAAATTTCGCCCCGAAATTTTAAGCTGTTGAAGGTGTTGACGAATCTTCTGGAAATAGATGCGGGTATTTCTTCTTCATCTGATCTTCACGCTCCCAGGTGAACTCGGGTCCTCTACGAGCATTCCATCGAACCTTAACAATTGGTATCTTGTTTTGCTTAAGTCTTTTAACCTCACGATCCATTATTTCGACGGGTTCTTCGATGAATTGAAGTTTTTCGTTGATTTGGATTTCATCTAACGGAATAGTGAGATCTTCTTTAGCAAAACATTTCTTTAAATTCGAGACGTGGAAAGTGTTATGTACAGCCGCGAGTTGTTGAGGTAACTCTAGTCGGTAAGCTACTGGTCCGACACGATCAATAATCTTGAATGGTCCAATATACCTTGGATTTAATTTCCCTCGTTTACCAAATCGAACAACGCCTTTCCAAGGTGCAACTTTAAGCATGACCATCTCTCCAATTTCAAATTCTATATCTTTTCTTTTAATGTCAGCGTAGCTCTTTTGTCGACTTTGGGCGGTTTTCAACCGTTGTTGAATTTGGATGATCTTCTCGGTAGTTTCTTGTATAATCTCCGGACCCGTAATCTGTCTATCCCCCACTTCACTCCAACAAATCGGAGACCTGCACTTTCTACCATAAAGTGCTTCAAACGGCGCCATCTCAATGCTTGAATGGTAGCTGTTGTTGTAGGAAAATTCTGCTAACGGTAGATGTCGATCCCAACTGTTTCCGAAATCAATAACACAAGCTCGTAGCATGTCTTCAAGCGTTTGTATCGTCCTTTCGCTCTGCCCATCAGTTTGTGGATGATAGGCAGTACTCATGTCTAGACGAGTTCCTAATGCTTGCTGTAATGTCTGCCAGAATCTTGAAATAAATCTGCCATCCCTATCAGAGATAATAGAGATTGGTATTCCATGTCTGGAGATGACTTCCTTCAAATACAGTCGTGCTAACTTCTCCATCTTGTCATCTTCTCTTATTGGTAGGAAGTGTGCGGATTTGGTGAGACGATCAACTATTACCCAAATAGTATCAAAACCACTTGCAGTCCTTGGCAATTTAGTGATGAAATCCATGGTAATGTTTTCCCATTTCCATTCCGGGATTTCGGGTTGTTGAAGTAGACCTGATGGTTTCTGATGCTCAGCTTTGACCTTAGAACACGTCAAACATTCTCCTACGTATTTAGCAACATCGGCTTTCATACCCGGCCACCAAAAATGTTTCTTGAGATCCTTGTACATCTTCCCCGTTCCAGGATGTATTGAGTATCTGGTTTTATGAGCTTCTCTAAGTACCATTTCTCTCATATCTCCAAATTTTGGTACCCAAATCCTTTCAGCCCTATACCGGCTTCCGTCTTCCCGAATATTAAGATGCTTCTCCGATCCTTTGGGTATTTCATCCTTTAAATTTCCCTCTTTTAAAACTCCTTGTTGCGCCTCCTTTATTTGAGTAGTAATGTTATTATGAATCATTATATTCATAGATTTTACTCGAATGGGTTCTCTGTCCTTCCTGCTCAAGGCATCGGCTACCACATTTGCCTTCCCCGGGTGGTAACGAATCTCAAAGTCGTAATCATTCAATAATTCAATCCACCTACGCTGCCTCATATTCAGTTGTTTCTGATTAAATATGTGTTGAAGACTTTTGTGGTCGGTATATATAATACTTTTGACCCCATATAAGTAGTGCCTCCAAGTCTTTAATGCAAAAACAACCGCGCCTAATTCCAAATCATGCGTCGTATAATTTTGTTCGTGAATCTTCAATTGTCTAGACGCATAAGCAATCACCTTCGTTCGTTGCATTAATACACAACCGAGACCTTGCTTTGATGCATCACAATAAATCACAAAATCATCATTCCCTTCAGGCAATGACAATATAGGTGCCGTAGTTAGCTTTTTCTTCAATAACTGAAACGCTTTCTCTTGTTCATCATTCCATTCAAATTTCTTCCCTTTATGCGTTAATGCAGTCAAGGGTTTTGCTATTCTGGAAAAGTCTTGGATGAACCTTCTGTAGTAACCAGCTAGTCCTAAAAACTGGCGTATGGGTTCCGTCGTATAGGGCTGAAAGGATTTGGGTACCAAAATTTGGAGATATGAGAGAAATGGTACTTAGAGAAGCTCATAAAACCAGATACTCAATACATCCTGGAACGGGGAAGATGTACAAGGATCTCAAGAAACATTTTTGGTGGCCGGGTATGAAAACCGATGTTGCTAAATACGTAGGAGAATGTTTGACGTGTTCTAAGGTCAAAGCTGAGCATCAGAAACCATCAGGTCTACTTCAACAACCCGAAATCCCGGAATGGAAATGGGAAAACATTACCATGGATTTCATCACTAAATTGCCAAGGACTGCAAGTGGTTTTGATACTATTTGAGTAATAGTTGACCGTCTCACCAAATCAGCACACTTTTTGCCAATAAGAGAAGATGACAAGATGGAGAAGTTAGCACGACTGTATTTGAAGGAAGTCATCTCCAGACATGGAATACCAATCTCTATTATCTCTGATAGGGATGGCAGATTTATTTCAAGATTCTGGCAGACATTACAGCAAGCATTAGGAACTCGTCTAGACATGAGTACTGCCTATCATCCACAAACTGATGGGCAGAGCGAAAGGACGATACAAACGCTTGAAGACATGCTACGAGCATGTGTTATTGATTTCGGAAACAGTTGGGATCGACATCTACCGTTAGCAGAATTTTCCTACAACAACAGCTACCATTCAAGCATTGAGATGGCGCCGTTTGAAGCACTTTATGGTAGAAAGTGCAGGTCTCCGATTTGTTGGAGTGAAGTGGGGGATAGACAGATTACGGGTCCAGAGATTATACAAGAAACTACCGAGAAGATCATCCAAATTCAACAACGGTTGAAAACCGCCCAGAGTCGACAAAAGAGCTACGCTGACATTAAAAGAAAAGATATAGAATTTAAAATTGGAGAGATGGTCATGCTTAAAGTTGCACCTTGGAAAGGCGTTGTTCGATTTGGTAAACGAGGGAAATTAAATCCAAGGTATATTGGACCATTCAAGATTATTGATCGTGTCGGACCAGTAGCTTACCGACTAGAGTTACCTCAACAACTCGCGGCTGTACATAACACTTTCCACGTCTCGAATTTAAAGAAATGTTTTGCTAAAGAAGATCTCACTATTCCGTTAGATGAAATCCAAATCAACGAAAAACTTCAATTCATCGAAGAACCCGTCGAAATAATGGATCGTGAGGTTAAAAGACTTAAGCAAAACAAGATACCAATTGTTAAGGTTCGATGGAATGCTCGTAGAGGACCCGAGTTCACCTGGGAGCGTGAAGATCAGATGAAGAAGAAATACCCGCATCTATTTCCAGAAGATTCGTCAACACCTTCAACAGCTTAAAATTTCGGGACGAAATTTATTTAACGGGTAGGTACTGTAGTGACCCGAACTTTTCCATGTTTATATATATTAATTGAGATTGATATTTACATGATTAAATGTTTCCAACATGTTAAGCAATCAAACTTGTTAAGACTTGATTAATTGAAATATGTTTCATATAGACAATTGACCACCCAAGTTGACCGGTGATTCACGAACGTTAAAACTTGTAAAAACTATATGATGACATATATATGGATATATATATAGTTAACATGATACTATGATAAGTAAACATATCATTAAGTATATTAACAATGAACTACATATGTAAAAACAAGACTACTAACTTAATGATTTTTAAACGAGACATATATGTAACGATTATCGTTGTAAAGACATTTAATGTATATATATCATATTAAGAGATATTCATACATGATAATATCATGATAATATAATAATTTAAAATCTCATTTGATATTATAAACATTGGGTTAACAACATTTAACAAGATCGTTAACCTAAAGGTTTCAAAACAACACTTACATGTAACGACTAACGATGACTTAACGACTCAGTTAAAATGTATATACATGTAGTGTTTTAATATGTATTTATACACTTTTGAAAGACTTCAATACACTTATCAAAATACTTCTACTTAACAAAAATGCTTACAATTACATCCTCGTTCAGTTTCATCAACAATTCTACTCGTATGCACCCGTATTCGTACTCGTACAATACACAGCTTTTAGATGTATGTACTATTGGTATATACACTCCAATGATCAGCTCTTAGCAGCCCATGTGAGTCACCTAACACATGTGGGAACCATCATTTGGCAACTAGCATGAAATATCTCATAAAATTACAAAAATATGAGTAATCATTCATGACTTATTTACATGAAAACAAAATTACATATCCTTTATATCTAATCCATACACCAACGACCAAAAACACCTACAAACACTTTCATTCTTCAATTTTCTTCATCTAATTGATCTCTCTCAAGTTCTATCTTCAAGTTCTAAGTGTTCTTCATAAATTCCAAAAGTTATAGTTTCATAAAATCAAGAATACTTTCAAGTTTGCTAGCTCACTTCCAATCTTGTAAGGTGATCATCCAACCTCAAGAAATCTTTGTTTCTTACAGTAGGTTATCATTCTAATACAAGGTAATAATCATATTCAAACTTTGGTTCAATTTCTATAACTATAACAATCTTATTTCAAGTGATGATCTTACTTGAACTTGTTTTCGTGTCATGATTCTGCTTCAAGAACTTCGAGCCATCCAAGGATCCATTGAAGCTAGATCCATTTTTCTCTTTTCCAGTAGGTTTATCCAAGGAACTTAAGGCAGTAATGATGTTCATAACATCATTCAATTTATACATATAAAGCTATCTTATTCGAAGGTTTAAACTTGTATTCACTAGAACATAGTTTAGTTAATTCTAAACTTGTTCGCAAACAAAAGTTAATCCTTCTAACTTGACTTTTAAAATCAACTAAACACATGTTCTATATCTATATGATATGCTAACTTAATGATTTAAAACCTGGAAACACGAAAAACACCGTAAAACCGGATTTACGCCGTCGTAGTAACACCGCGGGCTGTTTTGGGTTAGTTAATTAAAAACTATGATAAACTTTGATTTTAAAGTTGTTATTCTGAGAAAATGATTTTTATTATGAACATGAAACTATATCCAAAAATTATGATTAAACTCAAAGTGGAAGTATGTTTTCTAAAATGGTCATCTAGACGTCGTTCTTTCGACTGAAATGACTACCTTTACAAAAATAACTTGTAACTTATTTTTCCGACTATAAACCTATACTTTTCTGTTTAGATTCATAAAATAGAGTTCAATATGAAACCATAGCAATTTGATTCACTCAAAACGGATTTAAAATGAAGAAGTTATGGGTAAAACAAGATTGGATAATTTTTCTCATTTTAGCTACGTGAAAATTGGTAACAAATCTATTCCAACCATAACTTAATCAACTTGTATTGTATATTATGTAATCTTGAGATACCATAGACACGTATACAATGTTTCGACCTATCATGTCGACACATCTATATATATTTCGGAACAACCATAGACACTCTATATGTGAATGTTGGAGTTAGCTATACAGGGTTGAGGTTGATTCCAA
The DNA here is from genome assembly GCF_046630445.1 of Rutidosis leptorrhynchoides. Lineage (NCBI taxonomy): Eukaryota > Viridiplantae > Streptophyta > Magnoliopsida > Asterales > Asteraceae > Rutidosis > Rutidosis leptorrhynchoides. The sequence continues at coordinate 554,300,407 of NC_092336.1, read as the reverse complement.
AATATATATAGTTTGAGTTGTGATCAATACTGAGATACGTATACACTGGGTCGTGGATTGATTCAAGATAATATTTATCGATTTATTTCTGCACATCTAACTGTGGACAACTAGTTGTAGGTTACTAACGAGGACAGCTGACTTAATAAACTTAAAAAATCAAAATATATTAAAAGTGTTGTAAATATATTTTGAACATACTTTGATATATATGTATATATTGTTATAGGTTCGTGAATTAACCAGTGGCCAAGTCTTACTTCCCGACGAAGTAAAAATCTGTTAAAGTGAGTTATAGTCCCACTTTTAAAATCTAATATTTTTGGGATGAGAATACATGCAGGTTTTATAAATGATTTACAAAATAGACACAAGTACGTGAAACTACATTCTATGGTTGAATTATCGAAATCGAATATGCCCCTTTTTATTAAGTCTGGTAATCTAAGAATTAGGGAACAGACACCCTAATTGACGCGAATCCTAAAGATAGATCTATTGGGCCTAACAAACCCCATCCAAAGTACCGGATGCTTTAGTACTTCGAAATTTATATCATATCCGAAGGGTGTCCCGGAATGATGGGGATATTCTTATATATGCATCTTGTTAATGTCGGTTACCAGGTGTTCACCATATGAATGATTTTTATCTCTATGTATGGGATGTGTATTGAAATATGAACTCTTGTGGTCTATTATTATGATTTGATATATATAGGTTAAACCTATAACTCACCAACATTTTTGTTGACGTTTTAAGCATGTTTATTCTCAGGTGATTATTAAGAGCTTCCGCTGTCGCATACTTAAATAAGGACGAGATTTGGAGTCCATGCTTGTATGATATTGTGTAAAAACTGCATTCAAGAAACTTATTTTGTTGTAACATATTTGTATTGTAAACCATTATGTAATGGTCGTGTGTAAACAGGATATTTTAGATTATCATTATTTGATAATCTACGTAAAGCTTTTTAAAACCTTTATCTATGAAATAAAGGTTATGGTTTGTTTTAAAAATGAATGCAGTCTTTGAAAAACGTCTCATATAAATGTCCCGTTCTTATTGATTAAAAACGTTCCATATTAATTGATTTCGTTGCGAGGTTTTGACCTCTATATGAGACGTTTTTCAAAGACTGCATTCATTTTTAAAACAAACCATAACCTTTATTTCATAGATAAAGGTTTTAAAAAGCTTTACGTAGATTATCAAATAATGATAATCTAAAATATCCTGTTTACACACGACCATTACATAATGGTTTACAATACAAATATGTTACAACAAAATAAGTTTCTTGAATGCAGTTTTTACACAATATCATACAAGCATGGACTCCAAATCTCGTCCTTATTTAAGTATGCGACAGCGGAAGCTCTTAATAATCACCTGAGAATAAACATGCTTAAAACGTCAACAAAAATGTTGGTGAGTTATAGGTTTAACCTATATATATCAAATCATAATAATAGACCACAAGAGTTCATATTTCAATACACATCCCATACATAGAGATAAAAATCATTCATATGGTGAACACCTGGTAACCGACATTAACAAGATGCATATATAAGAATATCCCCATCATTCCGGGACACCCTTCGGTATGATATAAATTTCGAAGTACTAAAGCATCCGGTACTTTGGATGGGGTTTGTTAGGCCCAATAGATCTATCTTTAGGATTCGCGTCAATTAGGGTGTCTGTTCCCTAATTCTTAGATTACCAGACTTAATAAAAAGGGGCATATTCGATTTTGATAATTCAACCATAGAATGTAGTTTCACGTACTTGTGTCTATTTTGTAAACCATTTATAAAACCTGCATGTATTCTCATCCCAAAAATATTATATTTTAAAAGTGGGACTATAACTCACTTTAACAGATTTTTACTTCGTCGGGAAGTAAGACTTGGCCACTGGTTAATTCACGAACCTATAACAATATATACATATATATCAAAGTATGTTCAAAATATATTTACAACACTTTTAATATATTTTGATTTTTTAAGTTTATTAAGTCAGCTGTCCTCGTTAGTAACCTACAACTAGTTGTCCACAGTTAGATGTGCAGAAATAAATCGATAAATATTATCTTGAATCAATCCACGACCCAGTGTATACGTATCTCAGTATTGATCACAACTCAAACTATATATATTTTGGAATCAACCTCAACCCTGTATAGCTAACTCCAACATTCACATATAGAGTGTCTATGGTTGTTCCGAAATATATATAGATGTGTCGACATGATAGGTCGAAACATTGTATACGTGTCTATGGTATCTCAAGATTACATAATATACAATACAAGTTGATTAAGTTATGGTTGGAATAGATTTGTTACCAATTTTCACGTAGCTAAAATGAGAAAAATTATCCAATCTTGTTTTACCCATAACTTCTTCATTTTAAATCCGTTTTGAGTGAATCAAATTGCTATGGTTTCATATTGAACTCTATTTTATGAATCTAAACAGAAAAGTATAGGTTTATAGTCGGAAAAATAAGTTACAAGTTATTTTTGTAAAGGTAGTCATTTCAGTCGAAAGAACGACGTCTAGATGACCATTTTAGAAAACATACTTCCACTTTGAGTTTAATCATAATTTTTGGATATAGTTTCATGTTCATAATAAAAATCATTTTCTCAGAATAACAACTTTAAAATCAAAGTTTATCATAGTTTTTAATTAACTAACCCAAAACAGCCCGCGGTGTTACTACGACGGCGTAAATCCGGTTTTACGGTGTTTTTCGTGTTTCCAGGTTTTAAATCATTAAGTTAGCATATCATATAGATATAGAACATGTGTTTAGTTGATTTTAAAAGTCAAGTTAGAAGGATTAACTTTTGTTTGCGAACAAGTTTAGAATTAACTAAACTATGTTCTAGTGAATACAAGTTTAAACCTTCGAATAAGATAGCTTTATATGTATAAATTGAATGATGTTATGAACATCATTACTGCCTTAAGTTCCTTGGATAAACCTACTGGAAAAGAGAAAAATGGATCTAGCTTCAATGGATCCTTGGATGACTCGAAGTTCTTGAAGCAGAATCATGACACGAAAACAAGTTCAAGTAAGATCATCACTTGAAATAAGATTGTTATAGTTATAGAAATTGAACCAAAGTTTGAATATGATTATTACCTTGTATTAGAATGATAACCTACTGTAAGAAACAAAGATTTCTTGAGGTTGGATGATCACCTTACAAGATTGGAAGTGAGCTAGCAAACTTGAAAGTATTCTTGATTTTATGAAACTATAACTTTTGGAATTTATGAAGAACACTTAGAACTTGAAGATAGAACTTGAGAGAGATCAATTAGATGAAGAAAATTGAAGAATGAAAGTGTTTGTAGGTGTTTTTGGTCGTTGGTGTATGGATTAGATATAAAGGATATGTAATTTTGTTTTCATGTAAATAAGTCATGAATGATTACTCATATTTTTGTAATTTTATGAGATATTTCATGCTAGTTGCCAAATGATGGTTCCCACATGTGTTAGGTGACTCACATGGGCTGCTAAGAGCTGATCATTGGAGTGTATATACCAATAGTACATACATCTAAAAGCTGTGTATTGTACGAGTACGAATACGGGTGCATACGAGTAGAATTGTTGATGAAACTGAACGAGGATGTAATTGTAAGCATTTTTGTTAAGTAGAAGTATTTTGATAAGTGTATTGAAGTCTTTCAAAAGTGTATAAATACATATTAAAACACTACATGTATATACATTTTAACTGAGTCGTTAAGTCATCGTTAGTCGTTACATGTAAGTGTTGTTTTGAAACCTTTAGGTTAACGATCTTGTTAAATGTTGTTAACCCAATGTTTATAATATCAAATGAGATTTTAAATTATTATATTATCATGATATTATCATGTATGAATATCTCTTAATATGATATATATACATTAAATGTCTTTACAACGATAATCGTTACATATATGTCTCGTTTAAAAATCATTAAGTTAGTAGTCTTGTTTTTACATATGTAGTTCATTGTTAATATACTTAATGATATGTTTACTTATCATAGTATCATGTTAACTATATATATATCCATATATATGTCATCATATAGTTTTTACAAGTTTTAACGTTCGTGAATCACCGGTCAACTTGGGTGGTCAATTGTCTATATGAAACATATTTCAATTAATCAAGTCTTAACAAGTTTGATTGCTTAACATGTTGGAAACATTTAATCATGTAAATATCAATCTCAATTAATATATATAAACATGGAAAAGTTCGGGTCACTACAGTACCTACCCGTTAAATAAATTTCGTCCCGAAATTTTAAGCTGTTGAAGGTGTTGACGAATCTTCTGGAAATAGATGCGGGTATTTCTTCTTCATCTGATCTTCACGCTCCCAGGTGAACTCGGGTCCTCTACGAGCATTCCATCGAACCTTAACAATTGGTATCTTGTTTTGCTTAAGTCTTTTAACCTCACGATCCATTATTTCGACGGGTTCTTCGATGAATTGAAGTTTTTCGTTGATTTGGATTTCATCTAACGGAATAGTGAGATCTTCTTTAGCAAAACATTTCTTTAAATTCGAGACGTGGAAAGTGTTATGTACAGCCGCGAGTTGTTGAGGTAACTCTAGTCGGTAAGCTACTGGTCCGACACGATCAATAATCTTGAATGGTCCAATATACCTTGGATTTAATTTCCCTCGTTTACCAAATCGAACAACGCCTTTCCAAGGTGCAACTTTAAGCATGACCATCTCTCCAATTTTAAATTCTATATCTTTTCTTTTAATGTCAGCGTAGCTCTTTTGTCGACTCTGGGCGGTTTTCAACCGTTGTTGAATTTGGATGATCTTCTCGGTAGTTTCTTGTATAATCTCTGGACCCGTAATCTGTCTATCCCCCACTTCACTCCAACAAATCGGAGACCTGCACTTTCTACCATAAAGTGCTTCAAACGGCGCCATCTCAATGCTTGAATGGTAGCTGTTGTTGTAGGAAAATTCTGCTAACGGTAGATGTCGATCCCAACTGTTTCCGAAATCAATAACACATGCTCGTAGCATGTCTTCAAGCGTTTGTATCGTCCTTTCGCTCTGCCCATCAGTTTGTGGATGATAGGCAGTACTCATGTCTAGACGAGTTCCTAATGCTTGCTGTAATGTCTGCCAGAATCTTGAAATAAATCTGCCATCCCTATCAGAGATAATAGAGATTGGTATTCCATGTCTGGAGATGACTTCCTTCAAATACAGTCGTGCTAACTTCTCCATCTTGTCATCTTCTCTTATTGGCAAAAAGTGTGCTGATTTGGTGAGACGGTCAACTATTACCCAAATAGTATCAAAACCACTTGCAGTCCTTGGCAATTTAGTGATGAAATCCATGGTAATGTTTTCCCATTTCCATTCCGGGATTTCGGGTTGTTGAAGTAGACCTGATGGTTTCTGATGCTCAGCTTTGACCTTAGAACACGTCAAACATTCTCCTACGTATTTAGCAACATCGGTTTTCATACCCGGCCACCAAAAATGTTTCTTGAGATCCTTGTACATCTTCCCCGTTCCAGGATGTATTGAGTATCTGGTTTTATGAGCTTCTCTAAGTACCATTTCTCTCATATCTCCAAATTTTGGTACCCAAATCCTTTCAGCCCTATACCGGGTTCCGTCTTCCCAAATATTAAGATGCTTCTCCGATCCTTTGGGTATTTCATCCTTTAAATTTCCCTCTTTTAAAACTCCTTGTTGCGCCTCCTTTATTTGAGTAGTAATGTTATTATGAATCATTATATTCATAGATTTTACTCGAATGGGTTCTCTGTCCTTCCTGCTCAAGGCATCGGCTACCACATTTGCCTTCCCCGGGTGGTAACGAATCTCAAAGTCGTAATCATTCAATAATTCAATCCACCTACGCTGCCTCATATTCAGTTGTTTCTGATTAAATATGTGTTGAAGACTTTTGTGGTCGGTATATATAATACTTTTGACCCCATATAAGTAGTGCCTCCAAGTCTTTAATGCAAAAACAACCGCGCCTAATTCCAAATCATGCGTCGTATAATTTTGTTCGTGAATCTTCAATTGTCTAGACGCATAAGCAATCACCTTCGTTCGTTGCATTAATACACAACCGAGACCTTGCTTTGATGCATCACAATAAATCACAAAATCATCATTCCCTTCAGGCAATGACAATATAGGTGCCGTAGTTAGCTTTTTCTTCAATAACTGAAACGCTTTCTCTTGTTCATCATTCCATTCAAATTTCTTCCCTTTATGCGTTAATGCAGTCAAGGGTTTTGCTATTCTGGAAAAGTCTTGGATGAACCTTCTGTAGTAACCAGCTAGTCCTAAAAACTGGCGTATGTGTTTCGGAGTTTTCGGGGTTTCCCACTTTTCAACAGTTTCTATCTTTGCCGGATCCACCTTAATACCTTCTTTGTTCACTATGTGACCGAGGAATTGAACTTCTTCCAACCAAAATGCACACTTTGAAAACTTAGCGTACAATTCTTCCTTCCTCAATACTTCTAACACCTTTCTCAAATGTTCACCGTGTTCTTGGTCATTCTTTGAGTAAATAAGTATGTCATCAATGAAAACAATGACAAACTTGTCAAGGTATGGTCCACACACTCGGTTCATAAGGTCCATGAACACAGCTGGTGCATTAGTTAAACCAAACGGCATGACCATAAACTCGTAATGACCGTAACGTGTCCTGAAAGCAGTCTTTGGAATATCATCTTCTTTCACCCGCATTTGATGATACCCGGAACGTAAGTCAATCTTTGAATAAACAGACGAGCCTTGTAGTTGATCAAATAAGTCATCGATTCTCGGTAGTGGGTAACGGTTCTTGATGGTAAGTTTGTTCAACTCTCGGTAGTCGATACACAACCTGAATGTACCATCTTTCTTCTTGACAAACAAAACAGGAGCTCCCCACGGTGATGTGCTTGGTCGAATGAAACCACGCTCTAAAAGTTCTTGTAATTGGCTTTGTAGTTCTTTCATCTCGCTGGGTGCGAGTCTGTAAGGAGCACGAGCTATTGGTGCAGCTCCTGGTACAAGATCTATTTGAAATTCAACGGATCGATGTGGGGGTAATCCCGGTAATTCTTTCGGAAATACATCAGGAAATTCTTTTGCTACGGGAACATCATTGATGCTCTTTTCTTCAGTTTGTACTTTCTCGACGTGTGCTAGAACAGCATAGCAACCTTTTCTTATTAGTTTTTGTGCCTTCAAATTACTAATAAGATGTAGCTTCGTGTTGCCCTTTTCTCCGTACACCATTAAGGGTTTTCCTTTTTCTCGTATAATGCGAATTGCATTTTTGTAACAAACGATCTCCGCTTTCACTTCTTTCAACCAGTCCATACCGATTATCACATCAAAACTTCCTAACTCTACTGGTATCAAATCAATCTTAAATGTTTCGCTAACCAGTTTAATTTCTCGATTCCGACATATATTATCTGCTGAAATTAATTTACCATTTGCTAATTCGAGTAAAAATTTACTATCCAAAGGCGTCAATGGACAACTTAATTTAGCACAAAAATGTCTACTCATATAGCTTCTATCCGCACCCGAATCAAATAAAACGTAAGCAGATTTATTGTCAATAAGAAACGTACCCGTAACAAGCTCCGGGTCTTCCTGTGCCTCTGCCGCATTAATATTGAAAACTCTTCCACGGCCTTGTCCATTCGTGTTCTCCTGGTTCGGGCAATTTCTAATAATGTGGCCTGGTTTTCCACATTTATAACAAACTACATTGGCATAACTTGCTCCGACACTACTTGCTCCGCCATTACTCGTTCCGACACCATTTGTTCCTTTCGTTCTATTAACCCCTGGTCCGTAGACCTCACACTTCGCCGCGCTATGACCATTTCTTTTACACTTGTTGCAAAATTTGGTGCAGAACCCCGAGTGATTCTTTTCACACCTTTGGCATAGCTGCTTCTGATTGTTGTTGTTGTTGCGGTTATTATTGTTGTTGGGATGATTGTTGTAGTTGCTGTTGTTGTTGTTGTTGTTGTTGTTGTTGGGCCGTTTGTTGTAGTTGCGATTGATGTTGCGATTGTTGGGATAATTGTTGCGATTATTGTTGTAATTGCTGTTGTTGTTGTATTGGTGATTCTTATCACCGTTTTCCTCCCACTTTCTTTTTACTTGCTTCACATTGGCCTCTTCAGCAGTCTGTTCTTTAATTCTTTCTTCAATTTGGTTCACGAGTTTGTGAGCCATTCTACATGCCTGTTGTATGGAGGCGGGCTCGTGTGAACTTATATCTTCTTGGATTCTTTCCGGTAATCCTTTCACAAACGCGTCGATCTTCTCTTCCTCATCTTCGAATGCTCCCGGACACAATAGGCACAATTCTGTGAATCGTCTTTCGTACGTGGTAATATCAAATCCTTGGGTTCGTAACCCTCTAAGTTCTGTCTTGAGCTTATTGACCTCGGTTCTGGGACGGTACTTCTCGTTCATCAAGTGCTTGAATGCTGACCACGGTAGTGCGTACGCATCGTCTTGTCCCACTTGCTCTAGATAGGTATTCCACCATGTTAACGCAGAACCTGTGAAGGTATGCGTAGCGTACTTTACTTTGTCCTCTTCATCCCAACAACAATAATAACCGCAACAACAACAACAATCAGAAGCAGCTATGCCAAAGGTGTGAAAAGAATCACTCGGGGTTCTGCACCAAATTTTGCAACAAGTGTAAAAGAAATGGTCATAGCGCGGCGAAGTGTGAGGTCTACGGACCAGGGGTTAATAGAACGAAAGGAACAAATGGTGTCGGAACGAGTAATGGCGGAGCAAGTAGTGTCGGAGCAAGTTATGCCAATGTAGTTTGTTATAAATGTGGAAAACCAGGCCACATTATTAGAAATTGCCCGAACCAGGAGAACACGAATGGACAAGGCCGTGGAAGAGTTTTCAATATTAATGCGGCAGAGGCACAGGAAGACCCGGAGCTTGTTACGGGTACGTTTCTTATTGACAATAAATCTGCTTACGTTTTATTTGATTCGGGTGCGGATAGAAGCTATATGAGTAGACATTTTTGTGCTAAATTAAGTTGTCCATTGACGCCTTTGGATAGTAAATTTTTACTCGAATTAGCAAATGGTAAATTAATTTCAGCAGATAATATATGTCGGAATCGAGAAATTAAACTGGTTAGCGAAACATTTAAGATTGATTTGATACCAGTAGAGTTAGGAAGTTTTGATGTGATAATCGGTATGGACTGGTTGAAAGAAGTGAAAGCGGAGATCGTTTGTTACAAAAATGCAATTCGCATTATACGAGAAAAAGGAAAACCCTTAATGGTGTACGGAGAAAAGGGCAACACGAAGCTACATCTTATTAGTAATTTGAAGGCACAAAAACTAATAAGAAAAGGTTGCTATGCTGTTCTAGCACACGTCGAGAAAGTACAAACTGAAGAAAAGAGCATCAATGATGTTCCCGTAGCAAAAGAATTTCCTGATGTATTTCCGAAAGAATTACCGGGATTACCCCCACATCGATCCGTTGAATTTCAAATAGATCTTGTACCAGGAGCTGCACCAATAGCTCGTGCTCCTTACAGACTCGCACCCAGCGAGATGAAAGAACTACAAAGCCAATTACAAGAACTTTTAGAGCGTGGTTTCATTCGACCAAGCACATCACCGTGGGGAGCTCCTGTTTTGTTTGTCAAGAAGAAAGATGGTACATTCAGGTTGTGTATCGACTACCGAGAGTTGAACAAACTTACCATCAAGAACCGTTACCCACTACCGAGAATCGATGACTTATTTGATCAACTACAAGGCTCGTCTGTTTATTCAAAGATTGACTTACGTTCCGGGTATCATCAAATGCGGGTGAAAGAAGATGATATTCCAAAGACTGCTTTCAGGACACGTTACGGTCATTACGAGTTTATGGTCATGCCGTTTGGTTTAACTAATGCACCAGCTGTGTTCATGGACCTTATGAACCGAGTGTGTGGACCATACCTTGACAAGTTTGTCATTGTTTTCATTGATGACATACTTATTTACTCAAAGAATGACCAAGAACACGGTGAACATTTGAGAAAGGTGTTAGAAGTATTGAGGAAGGAAGAATTGTACGCTAAGTTTTCAAAGTGTGCATTTTGGTTGGAAGAAGTTCAATTCCTCGGTCACATAGTGAACAAAGAAGGTATTAAGGTGGATCCGGCAAAGATAGAAACTGTTGAAAAGTGGGAAACCCCGAAAACTCCGAAACACATACGCCAGTTTTTAGGACTAGCTGGTTACTACAGAAGGTTCATCCAAGACTTTTCCAGAATAGCAAAACCCTTGACTGCATTAACGCATAAAGGGAAGAAATTTGAATGGAATGATGAACAAGAGAAAGCGTTTCAGTTATTGAAGAAAAAGCTAACTACGGCACCTATATTGTCATTGCCTGAAGGGAATGATGATTTTGTGATTTATTGTGATGCATCAAAGCAAGGTCTCGGTTGTGTATTAATGCAACGAACGAAGGTGATTGCTTATGCGTCTAGACAATTGAAGATTCACGAACAAAATTATACGACGCATGATTTGGAATTAGGCGCGGTTGTTTTTGCATTAAAGACTTGGAGGCACTACTTATATGGGGTCAAAAGTATTATATATACCGACCACAAAAGTCTTCAACACATATTTAATCAGAAACAACTGAATATGAGGCAGCGTAGGTGGATTGAATTATTGAATGATTACGACTTTGAGATTCGTTACCACCCGGGGAAGGCAAATGTGGTAGCCGATGCCTTGAGCAGGAAGGACAGAGAACCCATTCGAGTAAAATCTATGAATATAATGATTCATAATAACATTACTACTCAAATAAAGGAGGCGCAACAAGGAGTTTTAAAAGAGGGAAATTTAAAGGATGAAATACCCAAAGGATCGGAGAAGCATCTTAATATTTGGGAAGACGGAACCCGGTATAGGGCTGAAAGGATTTGGGTACCAAAATTTGGAGATATGAGAGAAATGGTACTTAGAGAAGCTCATAAAACCAGATACTCAATACATCCTGGAACGGGGAAGATGTACAAGGATCTCAAGAAACATTTTTGGTGGCCGGGTATGAAAACCGATGTTGCTAAATACGTAGGAGAATGTTTGACGTGTTCTAAGGTCAAAGCTGAGCATCAGAAACCATCAGGTTTACTTCAACAACCCGAAATCCCGGAATGGAAATGGGAAAACATTACCATGGATTTCATCACTAAATTGCCAAGGACTGCAAGTGGTTTTGATACTATTTGGGTAATAGTTGACCGTCTCACCAAATCAGCACACTTTTTGCCAATAAGAGAAGATGACAAGATGGAGAAGTTAGCACGACTGTATTTGAAGGAAGTCATCTCCAGACATGGAATACCAATCTCTATTATCTCTGATAGGGATGGCAGATTTATTTCAAGATTCTGGCAGACATTACAGCAAGCATTAGGAACTCGTCTAGACATGAGTACTGCCTATCATCCACAAACTGATGGGCAGAGCGAAAGGACGATACAAACGCTTGAAGACATGCTACGAGCATGTGTTATTGATTTCGGAAACAGTTGGGATCGACATCTACCGTTAGCAGAATTTTCCTACAACAACAGCTACCATTCAAGCATTGAGATGGCGCCGTTTGAAGCACTTTATGGTAGAAAGTGCAGGTCTCCGATTTGTTGGAGTGAAGTGGGGGATAGACAGATTACGGGTCCAGAGATTATACAAGAAACTACCGAGAAGATCATCCAAATTCAACAACGGTTGAAAACCGCCCAGAGTCGACAAAAGAGCTACGCTGACATTAAAAGAAAAGATATAGAATTTAAAATTGGAGAGATGGTCATGCTTAAAGTTGCACCTTGGAAAGGCGTTGTTCGATTTGGTAAACGAGGGAAATTAAATCCAAGGTATATTGGACCATTCAAGATTATTGATCGTGTCGGACCAGTAGCTTACCGACTAGAGTTACCTCAACAACTCGCGGCTGTACATAACACTTTCCACGTCTCGAATTTAAAGAAATGTTTTGCTAAAGAAGATCTCACTATTCCGTTAGATGAAATCCAAATCAACGAAAAACTTCAATTCATCGAAGAACCCGTCGAAATAATGGATCGTGAGGTTAAAAGACTTAAGCAAAACAAGATACCAATTGTTAAGGTTCGATGGAATGCTCGTAGAGGACCCGAGTTCACCTGGGAGCGTGAAGATCAGATGAAGAAGAAATACCCGCATCTATTTCCAGAAGATTCGTCAACACCTTCAACAGCTTAAAATTTCGGGACGAAATTTATTTAACGGGTAGGTACTGTAGTGACCCGAACTTTTCCATGTTTATATATATTAATTGAGATTGATATTTACATGATTAAATGTTTCCAACATGTTAAGCAATCAAACTTGTTAAGACTTGATTAATTGAAATATGTTTCATATAGACAATTGACCACCCAAGTTGACCGGTGATTCACGAACGTTAAAACTTGTAAAAACTATATGATGACATATATATGGATATATATATAGTTAACATGATACTATGATAAGTAAACATATCATTAAGTATATTAACAATGAACTACATATGTAAAAACAAGACTACTAACTTAATGATTTTTAAACGAGACATATATGTAACGATTATCGTTGTAAAGACATTTAATGTATATATATCATATTAAGAGATATTCATACATGATAATATCATGATAATATAATAATTTAAAATCTCATTTGATATTATAAACATTGGGTTAACAACATTTAACAAGATCGTTAACCTAAAGGTTTCAAAACAACACTTACATGTAACGACTAACGATGACTTAACGACTCAGTTAAAATGTATATACATGTAGTGTTTTAATATGTATTTATACACTTTTGAAAGACTTCAATACACTTATCAAAATACTTCTACTTAACAAAAATGCTTACAATTACATCCTCGTTCAGTTTCATCAACAATTCTACTCGTATGCACCCGTATTCGTACTCGTACAATACACAGCTTTTAGATGTATGTACTATTGGTATATACACTCCAATGATCAGCTCTTAGCAGCCCATGTGAGTCACCTAACACATGTGGGAACCATCATTTGGCAACTAGCATGAAATATCTCATAAAATTACAAAAATATGAGTAATCATTCATGACTTATTTACATGAAAACAAAATTACATATCCTTTATATCTAATCCATACACCAACGACCAAAAACACCTACAAACACTTTCATTCTTCAATTTTCTTCATCTAATTGATCTCTCTCAAGTTCTATCTTCAAGTTCTAAGTGTTCTTCATAAATTCCAAAAGTTATAGTTTCATAAAATCAAGAATACTTTCAAGTTTGCTAGCTCACTTCCAATCTTGTAAGGTGATCATCCAACCTCAAGAAATCTTTGTTTCTTACAGTAGGTTATCATTCTAATACAAGGTAATAATCATATTCAAACTTTGGTTCAATTTCTATAACTATAACAATCTTATTTCAAGTGATGATCTTACTTGAACTTGTTTTCGTGTCATGATTCTGCTTCAAGAACTTCGAGCCATCCAAGGATCCATTGAAGCTAGATCCATTTTTCTCTTTTCCAGTAGGTTTATCCAAGGAACTTAAGGCAGTAATGATGTTCATAACATCATTCAATTTATACATATAAAGCTATCTTATTCGAAGGTTTAAACTTGTATTCACTAGAACATAGTTTAGTTAATTCTAAACTTGTTCGCAAACAAAAGTTAATCCTTCTAACTTGACTTTTAAAATCAACTAAACACATGTTCTATATCTATATGATATGCTAACTTAATGATTTAAAACCTGGAAACACGAAAAACACCGTAAAACCGGATTTACGCCGTCGTAGTAACACCGCGGGCTGTTTTGGGTTAGTTAATTAAAAACTATGATAAACTTTGATTTTAAAGTTGTTATTCTGAGAAAATGATTTTTATTATGAACATGAAACTATATCCAAAAATTATGATTAAACTCAAAGTGGAAGTATGTTTTCTAAAATGGTCATCTAGACGTCGTTCTTTCGACTGAAATGACTACCTTTACAAAAATAACTTGTAACTTATTTTTCCGACTATAAACCTATACTTTTCTGTTTAGATTCATAAAATAGAGTTCAATATGAAACCATAGCAATTTGATTCACTCAAAACGGATTTAAAATGAAGAAGTTATGGGTAAAACAAGATTGGATAATTTTTCTCATTTTAGCTACGTGAAAATTGGTAACAAATCTATTCCAACCATAACTTAATCAACTTGTATTGTATATTATGTAATCTTGAGATACCATAGACACGTATACAATGTTTCGACCTATCATGTCGACACATCTATATATATTTCGGAACAACCATAGACACTCTATATGTGAATGTTGGAGTTAGCTATACAGGGTTGAGGTTGATTCCAAAATATATATAGTTTGAGTTGTGATCAATACTGAGATACGTATACACTGGGTCGTGGATTGATTCAAGATAATATTTATCGATTTATTTCTGCACATCTAACTGTGGACAACTAGTTGTAGGTTACTAACGAGGACAGCTGACTTAATAAACTTAAAAAATCAAAATATATTAAAAGTGTTGTAAATATATTTTGAACATACTTTGATATATATGTATATATTGTTATAGGTTCGTGAATTAACCAGTGGCCAAGTCTTACTTCCCGACGAAGTAAAAATCTGTTAAAGTGAGTTATAGTCCCACTTTTAAAATCTAATATTTTTGGGATGAGAATACATGCAGGTTTTATAAATGGTTTACAAAATAGACACAAGTACGTGAAACTACATTCTATGGTTGAATTATCAAAATCGAATATGCCCCTTTTTATTAAGTCTGGTAATCTAAGAATTAGGGAACAGACACCCTAATTGACGCGAATCCTAAAGATAGATCTATTGGGCCTAACAAACCCCATCCAAAGTACCGGATGCTTTAGTACTTCGAAATTTATATCATATCCGAAGGGTGTCCCGGAATGATGGGGATATTCTTATATATGCATCTTGTTAATGTCGGTTACCAGGTGTTCACCATATGAATGATTTTTATCTCTATGTATGGGATGTGTATTGAAATATGAACTCTTGTGGTCTATTATTATGATTTGATATATATAGGTTAAACCTATAACTCACCAACATTTTTGTTGACGTTTTAAGCATGTTTATTCTCAGGTGATTATTAAGAGCTTCCGCTGTCGCATACTTAAATAAGGACGAGATTTGGAGTCCATGCTTGTATGATATTGTGTAAAAACTGCATTCAAGAAACTTATTTTGTTGTAACATATTTGTATTGTAAACCATTATGTAATGGTCGTGTGTAAACAGGATATTTTAGATTATCATTATTTGATAATCTACGTAAAGCTTTTTAAAACCTTTATCTATGAAATAAAGGTTATGGTTTGTTTTAAAAATGAATGCAGTCTTTGAAAAACGTCTCATATAGAGGTCAAAACCTCGCAACGAAATCAATTAATATGGAACGTTTTTAATCAATAAGAACGGGACATTTTATTGATTAAAAACGTTCCATATTAATTGATTTCGTTGCGAGGTTTTGACCTCTATATGAGACGTTTTTCAAAGATTGCATTCATTTTAAAACAAACCATAACCTTTATTTCATCAATAAAGGTTTAAAAAGCTTTACGTAGATTATCAAATAATGATAATCTATAATATCCTGTTTACACACGACCATTACATAATGGTTTACAATACAAATATGTTACAACGAAAAAAAGTTTCTTGAATGCAGTTTTTACACAATATCATACAAGCATGGACTTCAAATCTCGTCCTTATTTAAGTATGCGATAGCGGAAGCTCTTAATAATCACCTGAGAATAAACATGCTTAAAATGTCAACAAAAAATGTTGGTGAGTTATAGGTTTAACCTATATATTATCAAATCATAATAATAGACCACAAGATTTCATATTTCAATACACATCCCATACATAGAGATAAAAATCATTCATATGGTGAACACCTGGTAACCGACATTAACAAGATGCATATTTAAGAATATCCCCATCATTCCGGGACACCCTTCGGATATGATATAAATTTCGAAGTACTAAAGCATCCGGTACTTTGGATGGGGTTTGTTAGGCCCAATAGATCTATCTTTAGGATTCACGTCAATTAGGGTGTCTGTTCCCTAATTCTTAGATTACCAGACTTAATAAAAAGGGGCATATTCGATTTCGATAATTCAACCATAGAATGTAGTTTCACATACTTGTGTCTATTTTGTAAATCATTTATAAAACCTGCATGTATTCTCATCCCAAAAATATTAGATTTTAAAAGTGGGACTATAACTCACTTTCACAGATTTTTACTTCGTCGGGAAGTAAGACTTGGCCACTGGTTGATTCACGAACCTATAACAATATATACATATATATCAAAGTATGTTCAAAATATATTTACAACACTTTTAATATATTTTGATGTTTTAAGTTTATTAAGTCAGCTGTCCTCGTTAGTAACCTACAACTAGTTGTCCACAGTTAGATGTACAGAAATAAATCGATAAATATTATCTTGAATCAATCCACGACCCAGTGTATACGTATCTCAGTATTGATCACAACTCAAACTATATATATTTTGGAATCAACCTCAACCCTGTATAGCTAACTCCAACATTCACATATAGAGTGTCTATGGTTGTTCCGAAATATATATAGATGTGTCGACATGATAGGTCGAAACATTGTATACGTGTCTATGGTATCTCAAGATTACATAATATACAACACAAGTTGATTAAGTTATGGTTGGAATAGATTTGTTACCAATTTTCACGTAGCTAAAATGAGAAAAATTATCCAATCTTGTTTTACCCATAACTTCTTCATTTTAAATCCGTTTTGAGTGAATCAAATTGATATGGTTTCATATTGAACTCTATTTTATGAATCTAAACAGAAAAGTATAGGTTTGTAGTCGGAAAAATAAGTTACAAGTCATTTTTGTAAAGGTAGTCATTTCAGTCGAAAGAACGACGTCTAGATGACCATTTTAGAAAACATACTTCCACTTTGAGTTTAATCATAATTTTTGGATATAGTTTCATGTTCATAATAAAAATCATTTTCTCAGAATAACAACTTTAAAATCAAAGTTTATCATAGTTTTTAATTAACTAACCCAAAACAGCCCGCGGTGTTACTACGACGGCGTAAATTCGGTTTTACAGTGTTTTTCGTGTTTCCAGGTTTTAAATCATTAAGTTAGCATATCATATAGATATAGAACATGTGTTTAGTTGATTTTAAAAGTCAAGTTAGAAGGATTAACTTTTGTTTGCGAACAAGTTTAGAATTAACTAAACTATGTTCTAGTGATTACAAATTTAAACCTTCGAATAAGATAGCTTTATATGTATGAATCGAATGATGTTATGAACATCATTACTACCTTAAGTTCCTTGGATAAATCTACTGGAAAAGAGAAAAATGGATCTAGCTTCAATGGATCCTTGGATGGCTCGAAGTTCTTGAAGCAGAATCATGACACGAAAACAAGTTCAAGTAAGATCATCACTTGAAATAAGATTGTTATAGTTATAGAAATTGAACCAAAGTTTGAATATGATTATTACCTTGTATTAGAATGATAACCTACTGTAAGAAACAAAGATTTCTTGAGGTTGGATGATCACCTTACAAGATTGGAAGTGAGCTAGCAAACTTGAAAGTATTCTTGATTTTATGAAACTAGAACTTTTGGAGTTTATGAAGAACACTTAGAACTTGAAGATAGAACTTGAGAGAGATCAATTAGATGAATAAAATTGAAGAATGAAAGTGTTTGTAGGTGTTTTTGGTCGTTGGTGTATGGATTAGATATAAAGGATATGTAATTTTGTTTTCATGTAAATAAGTCATGAATGATTACTCATATTTTTGTAATTTTATGAGATATTTCATGCTAGTTGCCAAATGATGGTTCCCACATGTGTTAGGTGACTCACATGGGCTGCTAAGAGCTGATCATTGGAGTGTATATACCAATAGTACATACATCTAAAAGCTGTGTATTGTACGAGTACGAATACGGGTGCATACGAGTAGAATTGTTGATGAAACTGAACGAGGATGTAATTGTAAGCATTTTTGTTAAGTAGAAGTATTTTGATAAGTGTATTGAAGTCTTTCAAAAGTGTATAAATACATATTAAAACACTACATGTATATACATTTTAACTGAGTCGTTAAGTCATCGTTAGTCGTTACATGTAAATGTTGTTTTGAAACCTTTAGGTTAACGATCTTGTTAAATGTTGTTAACCCAATGTTTATAATATCAAAAGAGATTTTAAATTATTATATTATCATGATATTATGATGTACGAATATCTCTTAATATGATATATATACATTAAATGTCGTTACAACGATAATCGTTACATATATGTCTCGCTTCAAAATCATTAAGTTAGTAGTCTTGTTTTTACATATGTAGTTCATTGTTAATATACTTAATGATATGTTTACTTATCATAATATAATGTTAACTATATATATAACCATATATATGTCATCATATAGTTTTTACAAGTTTTAACGTTCGTGAATCACCGGTGAACTTGGGTGGTCAATTGTCTATATGAAACCTATTTCAATTAATCAAGTCTTAACAAGTTTGATTGCTTAACATGTTGGAAACATTTAATCATGTAAATATCAATCTCAATTAATATATATAAACATGGAAAAGTTCGGGTCACTACAGTACCTACCCGTTAAATAAATTTCGTCCCGAAATTTTAAGCTGTTGAAGGTGTTGACGAATCTTCTGGAAATAGATGCGGGTATTTCTTCTTCATCTGATCTTCACGCTCCCAGGTGAACTCAGGTCCTCTACGAGCATTCCATCGAACTTTAACAATTGGTATCTTGTTTTGCTTAAGTCTTTTAACCTCACGATCCATTATTTCGACGGGTTCTTCGATGAATTGAAGTTTTTCGTTGATTTGGATTTCATCTAACGGAATAGTGAGATCTTCTTTAGAAAAACATTTCTTTAAATTCGAGACGTGGAAAGTGTTATGTACAGCCGCGAGTTGTTGAGGTAACTCTAGTCGGTAAACTACTGGTCCGATACGATCAATAATCTTGAATGGTCCAATATACCTTGGATTTAATTTCCCTCGTTTACCAAATCGAACAACGCCTTTCCAAGGTGCAACTTTAAGCATGACCATCTCTCCAATTTCAAATTCTATATCTTTTCTTTTAATGTCAGCGTAGCTCTTTTGTCGACTTTGGGCGGTTTTCAACCGTTGTTGAATTTGGATGATCTTCTCGGTAGTTTCTTGTATAATCTCCGGACCCGTAATCTGTCTATCCCCCACTTCACTCCAACAAATCGGAGACCTGCACTTTCTACCATAAAGTGCTTCAAACGGCGCCATCTCAATGCTTGAATGGTAGCTGTTGTTGTAGGAAAATTCTGCTAACGGTAGATGTCGATCCCAACTGTTTCCGAAATCAATAACACATGCTCGTAGCATGTCTTCAAGCGTTTGTATCGTCCTTTCGCTCTGCCCATCAGTTTGTGGATGATAGGCAGTACTCATGTCTAGACGAGTTCCTAATGCTTGCTGTAATGTCTGCCAGAATCTTGAAATAAATCTGCCATCCCTATCAGAGATAATAGAGATTGGTATTCCATGTCTGGAGATGACTTCCTTCAAATACAGTCGTGCTAACTTCTCCATCTTGTCATCTTCTCTTATTGGCAAGAAGTGTGCTGATTTGGAGAGACGGTCAACTATTACCCAAATAGTATCAAAACCACTTGCAGTCCTTGGCAATTTAGTGATGAAATCCATGGTAATGTTTTCCCATTTCCATTCCGGGATTTCGGGTTGTTGAAGTAGACCTGATTGTTTCTGATGCTCAGCTTTGACCTTAGAACACTTCAAACATTCTCCTACGTATTTAGCAACATCGGCTTTCATACCCGGCCACCAAAAATGTTTCTTGAGATCCTTGTACATCTTCCCCGTTCCAGGATGTATTGAGTATCTGGTTTTATGAGCTTCCCTAAGTACCATTTCTCTCATATCTCCAAATTTTGGTACCCAAATCCTTTCAGCCCTATACCGGGTTCCGTCTTCCCGAATATTAAGATGCTTCTTCGATCCTTTGGGTATTTCATCCTTTAAATTTCAATAATAACATTACCATGCGTCGTATAATTTTGGTTACAGCAACGCTCTCACCGTAACAACTTAAGTACTTCACTTTTCCGTACGAGTGAGGCTTCACTCGGACGTCTGACTAAGTCTAACATAGTTAAACATCCACATCTCGTTCCTGCAGTTGCTGTAACCACATACAAACACAAATAGGATAATAACGAACGATCATGGTGGCCTTTAAACTGTTGTACCTGCAATGGACGTGGGTAGATGTCTAGGGACTTGCATAAAATGCATCAACAGAAGGTGTGAGTTGTAAGAAAAGGAAGGAGGTGAATTTATAAGAAAATCTCCGACAGAACAATTAAAATGGACGATTGCATTTAAAGCGGATCCTAATTCCTTTTGTTACCGGAGAATCAAATCTTATTACAAAGATTTTCTTCAAATCCCTTGAAATCTGGAAATCAATCATATCTACGTCAAATGATAAGATGAATCTACACTTACTCATTTCACTCTTCTATGTTAGCTTCATTCGTACTCTTCATATAAATGGATTGTTTATCCAAATTATTCGCTGATGATAAAACTCTAATTTTCAGCCTGTATGCATCATGAAAACATACTTATTATCATTCACGACCTTTCCACTCAAATTTCGGGACGAAATTTCTTTAACGGGTAGGTACTGTGACAACCCGGAAATTTCCAATCAAATTTAAACTTTATCTTTATATTATTCTGACACGATAAGCAAAGTTTGTTAAGTTAAATCTCAAGAATTTTAAATTGTGTTCATACATTCATTATAACCTCGACCAAATTCAGACGATTCACGAACCGTTATATATAAATAAATATGTATATATATGTATATATATATATATATATATATATATTATAACTTGAGAATATTAATAAAGTATTAAACGTATAATACTTTACATGATCGTATTTGTTTCAATATGTTTATCGATGGAATTAGAAGATAATATCAAATTGTTGATTTATCAGATACATTATGATATGATTACGTGTCTATGTTATGAGGTCCACTGTGATTTAAGAAATCTATTCTTTTTGACAACATTCGGAAAATGGTAAAGTGATTTATAAGTAAGAACGTGAAGTGTAAATAACTTAGATGTTGGATATCGACAAGTTAAGTAACTCGACATTTTTCATTAAGATGATTTCATACGTTTATTTAACCTTTGAACTTTATCCCATGCTTCACCAACAAACTGTAATTTAAAAACTTGAAACCTATTATGAATATATATGATTCTACTTTTTTAAAACATTTTATGATATAACGATTTCCATTATTTTAACCTTTAAACAAAATGATTCTTAAAAATATATTTGGTTTTGGAAAACAAAATTATTATATTTATTTGATTTAGTTTCAAACGTACAAAAACGTTTTCAGTTTAAAAAGAACTTTATTATTAAAACGTATATAACTTTTATAAATATCTAGAACCACTTTTGACAACTCATTACTTAACCAGTATGATAAAGATAACGATATTTATATTTTATTTTATTAAATATATATAACGATTTAAATTAATATTATATATATTTATACGCGTATTATACGTACATAGTTTTATACTTTTACTATACTTAAACTTTACCTTTACTTTATTTTTACTTTACTTTAACTTTAATAATTCACTTTAATAATTCATACTTTAATAATTCACTTTAATAATTCATACTTTAATAATTCACTTTAATAATTCATACTTTAATAATTCACTTTAATAATTCATACTTTAATAATTCACTTTAATAATTCAAAAATCTATTATAAATAGAATTCAATAGGTTTCATTATTTCATAGAAACTTGAAAATATTTTTCTCTAAACTCTCTCAATCGATTTACATATATATATTTACTCCGTATTATTTCAAGATATTATTAGTATACATAAAATATTACGTCAGAGTGCTGTCCGAGTGATTTCGAAATTGTTTTTCGAGTGGGATTGGATTAAGGAAATTATGGGTTATAGCTATGGAGGTGATTGGTATGGTTCATGGATATGCTCGTGAGGTCAATATAGTGTTTATCATCTCCGTTGCGTCTACGTACCTTTCCTGCAATATTGAATCTCAATATTGATACGTGAGTACTCATAATTTGACTTTTACATACTAATAGTGTATCCCTGACTAGTGCTCGAGTATATAGGATTATGCATGTTTGTACTTTTGATATTGCCTTTAGTTAGGTTATGTTGAATCCTGAATTAGTTATATATGCGACTGAGATAAGGTATAACATATGCATGTCGTTGGAAAGCTAGCGAAAAATTAAGAACTTTTCATTTAGATATCGAATGATTTCGATGAACGGATTTGAAGTTATAGTCCATCGAATTTTTGTATTATTATTAAAAATGATTATTATTATCGTCGTTATTATCGTCGTTCTAGTTTTTTCTTATTATTATTATTATTATCTTTATTAATAAAAGGATTTATCATTAAAAATTGTTATTTTTTTTATTATTACTATCGTTATTATCGTTAAAGTTATAATTAGTATAATTATTATTATCCAATTATTATTATTATTATTATTATTATTATTATTATTATTATTATTATTATTATTATTATTATTATTATTATTATTATTATTATTGGTATTATTATTATTATTATCATTATTAATATATATATCATTATTTAAAAATGGTTATTGTTATTGTTATTATTATTATTACTATATTATCATTAAGATAATTATTAGTATTATCGTTAATAATGTTATAGTAACTATCATTATTAATATTAGTGTAATTAAAACAAATATTTGTAACACCTAATTATTTTGATTACTATTATTATCATTATTACGAACACGATATAAAAGACGATTAAAAGCTATTAAACGAAACGATTAGGAAATAATGGGTAAGAGTATCATGATGAAATTAAAATATTATAAGATATTGATTTAGATAAAATTATCGTTCTTATTATTTTTATCATTACTATTATTATTAAAATTATCGTTAGTATTAAAACTATCATTTTAACAAAAATTATCATTTTAATAGAAATGTCATTGTTACTATAAAATATCATTATTATTATTATTTTAAATAGAATTATTATTTTAAAGATAATATTAAAAATTATCGTAAATATTAAAGTTATCATAATTAGAGTTATCGTTTTATCATAATGTCATCTTAGTAATTATAAATATTGATATTTTTATAATAATAATTATTATTACAAAATAATACAACTTTTACTTACTATCATTATAGATATTATTTTATCAAATAATTATTTGATACAAACATATTTTACTACGTGTAATAACTTACTTTAATAATACGTATCATATTATCTTTATAATATTAAATGAACCCTATAAATTTTATTACTTAATATATATAAAAGTATATTTTATTATATAAATATAATATAAAATTTTATTTATTAATAAATAAATTATATTATTTACTCTAATAAATCTTTTAAAAATATTTAAAAATATAAAATGACGATATTTAAACTATATATTAATCATGTATAAATTTTTGAAAATTATTTTGAGTCAAATTTACTTTTGTTGACTTTTGCATATTAGTCTCGAGCATTAGGATTGTGGTACACTATGACTTGACCTAATTTGTTAGACAAATATTGACCAACACATAAATATATATAATTAATTTAGGTTCGTGAATCCGAGGCCAACCTTGCACTTGTTCAATGACGTTATATGTATTTTTACTACGAAATACAGTATGGTGAGTTTCATTTGCCTTTTTACCCTTTATATTTTTGGGCTGAGAATACATGCGCAATTTTTATAAATGTTTTTCGAAATAGACACAAGTAATCGAAACTACATTATATGGTTGAATTATCGAAATCGAATATGCCCCTTTTTATTAAGTCTGGTAATCTAAGAATTAGGGAACAGACACCCTAATTGACGCGAATCCTAAAGATAGATCTATTGGGCCTAACAAACCCCATCCAAAGTACCGGATGCTTTAGTACTTCGAAATTATATCATGTCCGAAGGAGGATCCCGGAATGATAGGGGATATTCTTATATGTATCTAGTTAATGTCGGTTACCAGGTGTTCACCATATGAATGATTATTTTTTGTCTCTATGCATGGGACGTATATTTATGAGAACTGGAAATGAAATTCTTGTGGTCTATTAAAATGATGGAAATAAATGATTATGATAAACTAATGAACTCACCAACCTTTTGGTTGACACTTTAAAGCATGTTTATTCTCAGGTGTTAAAGAAATCTTCCGCTGTGCATTTGCTCATTTTAAAGATATTACTTGGAGTCTTTCATAGTATATTTCGAAGAACGTTGCATTCGAGTCATTGAGTTCATCAAAGATTATTATTAAATCAATTTATAGTTGGATAGTGGATATTATGAAATGGTATGCATGCCAGTCAATTTTTGATGTAAAGAAAGATTGTCTTTTAAAAACGAATGCAATGTTTGTAAAATATATCATATATAGGTCAAATACCTCGCAATGTAATCAACTATTGTGAATCGTTTATAATGTATATGTCTTATTGATTAAAAACGTTCCATATTACTTGATTTCGTTGCGAGGTTTTGACCTCTATATGAGACGTTTTTCAAAGACTGCATTCATTTTTAAACAAACCATAACCTTTATTTCATCAATAAAGGTTTAAAACGCTTTACGTAGATTATCAAATAATGATAATCTAAAATATCCTGTTTACACACGACCATTACATAATGGTTTACAATACAAATATGTTACAACAAAATAAGTTTCTTGAATGCAGTTTTTACACAATATCATACAAGCATGGACTCCAAATCTTGTCCTTATTTAAGTATGTGACAGCGGAAGCTCTTAATAATCACCTGAGAATAAACATGCTTAAAACGTCAACAAAAATGTTGGTGAGTTATAGGTTTAACCTATATATATCAAATCGTAACAATAGACCACAAGATTTCATATTTCAATACACATCCCATACATAGAGATAAAAATCATTCATATGGTGAACACCTGGTAACCGACAATAACAAGATGCATATATAAGAATATCCCCATCATTCCGGGACACCCTTCGGATATGATATAAATTTCGAAGTACTAAAGCATCCGGTACTTTGGATGGGGTTTGTTAGGCCCAATAGATCTATCTTTAGGATTCGCGTCAATTAGGGTGTCTGTTCCCTAATTCTTAGATTACCAGACTTAATAAAAAGGGGCATATTCGATTTCGATAATTCAACCATAGAATGTAGTTTCACGTACTTGTGTCTATTTTGTAAATCATTTATAAAACCTGCATGTATTCTCATCCCAAAAATATTAGATTTTAAAAGTGGGACTATAACTCACTTTCAGAGATTTTTACTTCGCCGGGAAGTAAGACTTGGCCACTGGTTGATTCACGAACCTATAACAATATATACATATATATCAAAGTATGTTCAAAATATATTTACAACACTTTTAATATATTTTGATGTTTTAAGTTTATTAAGTCAGCTGTCCTCGTTAGTAACCTACAACTAGTTGTCCACAGTTAGATGTACAGAAATAAATCGATAAATATTATCTTGAATCAATCCACGACCCAGTGTATACGTATCTCAGTATTGATCACAACTCAAACTATATATATTTTGGAATCAACCTCAACCCTGTATAGCTAACTCCAACATTCACATATAGAGTGTCTATGGTTGTTCCGAAATATATATAGATGTGTCGACATGATAGGTCGAAACATTGTATACGTGTCTATGGTATCTCAAGATTACATAATATATAATACAAGTTGATTAAGTTATGGTTGGAATAGATTTGTTACCAATTTTCACGTAGCTAAAATGAGAAAAATTATCCAATCTTGTTTTACCCATAACTTCTTCATTTTAAATCCGTTTTGAGTGAATCAAATTGCTATGGTTTCATATTGAACTCTATTTTATGAATCTAAACAAAAAAAGTATAGGTTTATAGTCGGAAAAATAAGTTACAAGTCGTTTTTGTAAAGGTAGTCATTTCAGTCGAAAGAACGACGTCTAGATGACCATTTTAGAAAACATACTTCCACTTTGAGTTTAACCATAATTTTTGGATATAGTTTCATGTTCATAATAAAAATCATTTTCTCAGAATAACAACTTTTAAATCAAAGTTTATCATAGTTTTTAATTAACTAACCCAAAACAGCCCGCGGTGTTACTACGACGGCGTAAATCCGGTTTTACGGTGTTTTCGTGTTTCCAGGTTTTAAATCATTAAGTTAGCATATCATATAGATATAGAACATGTGTTTAGTTGATTTTAAAAGTCAAGTTAGAAGGATTAACTTTTGTTTGCGAACAAGTTTAGAATTAACTAAACTATGTTCTAGTGATTACAAGTTTAAACCTTCGAATAAGATAGCTTTATATGTATGAATCGAATGATGTTATGAACATCATTACTACCTTAATTTCCTTGGATAAACCTACTGGAAAAGAGAAAAATGGATCTAGCTTCAATGGATCCTTGGATGGCTCGAAGTTCTTGAAGCAGAATCATGACACGAAAACAAGTTCAAGTAAGATCATCACTTGAAATAAGATTGTTATAGTTATAGAAATTGAACCAAAGTTTGAATATGATTATTACCTTGTATTAGAATGATAACCTACTGTAAGAAACAAAGATTTCTTGAGGTTGGATGATCACCTTACAAGATTGGAAGTGAGCTAGCAAACTTGAAAGTATTCTTGATTTTATGAAACTAGAACTTTTGGAATTTATGAAGAACACTTAGAACTTGAAGATAGAACTTGAGAGAGATCAATTAGATGAAGAAAATTGAAGAATAAAAGTGTTTGTAGGTGTTTTTGGTCGTTGGTGTATGGATTAGATATAAAGGATATGTAATTTTGTTTTCATGTAAATAAGTCATGAATGATTACTCATATTTTTGTAATTTT
This sequence comes from Rutidosis leptorrhynchoides, assembly GCF_046630445.1. Lineage (NCBI taxonomy): Eukaryota > Viridiplantae > Streptophyta > Magnoliopsida > Asterales > Asteraceae > Rutidosis > Rutidosis leptorrhynchoides. The sequence continues at coordinate 554,273,111 of NC_092336.1, read as the reverse complement.
ATGAGATATTTCATGCTAGTTGCCAAATGATGGTTCCCACATGTGTTAGGTGACTCACATGGGCTGCTAAGAGCTGATCATTGGAGTGTATATACCAATAGTACATACATCTAAAAGCTGTGTATTGTACGAGTACGAATACGGGTGCATACGAGTAGAATTGTTGATGAAACTGAACGAGGATGTAATTGTAAGCATTTTTGTTAAGTAGAAGTATTTTGATAAGTGTATTGAAGTCTTTCAAAAGTGTATAAATACATATTAAAACACTACATGTATATACATTTTAACTGAGTCGTTAAGTCATCGTTAGTCGTTACATGTAAATGTTGTTTTGAAACCTTTAGGTTAACGATCTTGTTAAATGTTGTTAACCCAATGTTTATAATATCAAAAGAGATTTTAAATTATTATATTATCATGATATTATGATGTACGAATATCTCTTAATATGATATATATACATTAAATGTCGTTACAACGATAATCGTTACACATATGTCTCGTTTCAAAATCATTAAGTTAGTAGTCTTGTTTTTACATATGTAGTTCATTGTTAATATACTTAATGATATGTTTAATTATCATAATATAATTTTAACTATATATATAACCATATATATGTCATCATATAGTTTTTACAAGTTTTAACGTTCGTGAATCACCGGTCAACTTGGGTGGTCAATTGTCTATATGAAACCTATTTCAATTAATCAAGTCTTAACAAGTTTGATTGCTTAACATGTTGGAAACATTTAATCATGTAAATATCAATCTCAATTAATATATATAAACATGGAAAAGTTCGGGTCACTACAGTACCTACCCGTTAAATAAATTTCGTCCCGAAATTTTAAGCTGTTGAAGGTGTTGACGAATCTTCTGGAAATAGATGCGGGTATTTCTTCTTCATCTGATCTTCACGCTCCCAGGTGAACTCGGGTCCTCTACGAGCATTCCATCGAACCTTAACAATTGGTATCTTGTTTTGCTTAAGTCTTTTAACCTCACGATCCATTATTTCGACGGGTTCTTCGATGAATTGAAGTTTTTCGTTGATTTGGATTTCATCTAACGGAATAGTGAGATCTTCTTTAGCAAAACATTTCTTTAAATTCGAGACGTGGAAAGTGTTATGTACAGCCGCGAGTTGTTGAGGTAACTCTAGTCGGTAAGCTACTGGTCCGACACGATCAATAATCTTGAATGGTCCAATATACCTTGGATTTAATTTCCCTCGTTTACCAAATCGAACAACGCCTTTCCAAGGTGCAACTTTAAGCATGACCATCTCTCCAATTTCAAATTCTATATCTTTTCTTTTAATGTCAGCGTAGCTCTTTTGTCGACTTTGGGCGGTTTTCAACCGTTGTTGAATTTGGATGATCTTCTCGGTAGTTTCTTGTATAATCTCCGGACCCGTAATCTGTCTATCCCCCACTTCACTCCAACAAATCGGAGACCTGCACTTTCTACCATAAAGTGCTTCAAACGGCGCCATCTCAATGCTTGAATGGTAGCTGTTGTTGTAGGAAAATTCTGCTAACGGTAGATGTCGATCCCAACTGTTTCCGAAATCAATAACACAAGCTCGTAGCATGTCTTCAAGCGTTTGTATCGTCCTTTCGCTCTGCCCATCAGTTTGTGGATGATAGGCAGTACTCATGTCTAGACGAGTTCCTAATGCTTGCTGTAATGTCTGCCAGAATCTTGAAATAAATCTGCCATCCCTATCAGAGATAATAGAGATTGGTATTCCATGTCTGGAGATGACTTCCTTCAAATACAGTCGTGCTAACTTCTCCATCTTGTCATCTTCTCTTATTGGTAGGAAGTGTGCGGATTTGGTGAGACGATCAACTATTACCCAAATAGTATCAAAACCACTTGCAGTCCTTGGCAATTTAGTGATGAAATCCATGGTAATGTTTTCCCATTTCCATTCCGGGATTTCGGGTTGTTGAAGTAGACCTGATGGTTTCTGATGCTCAGCTTTGACCTTAGAACACGTCAAACATTCTCCTACGTATTTAGCAACATCGGCTTTCATACCCGGCCACCAAAAATGTTTCTTGAGATCCTTGTACATCTTCCCCGTTCCAGGATGTATTGAGTATCTGGTTTTATGAGCTTCTCTAAGTACCATTTCTCTCATATCTCCAAATTTTGGTACCCAAATCCTTTCAGCCCTATACCGGCTTCCGTCTTCCCGAATATTAAGATGCTTCTCCGATCCTTTGGGTATTTCATCCTTTAAATTTCCCTCTTTTAAAACTCCTTGTTGCGCCTCCTTTATTTGAGTAGTAATGTTATTATGAATCATTATATTCATAGATTTTACTCGAATGGGTTCTCTGTCCTTCCTGCTCAAGGCATCGGCTACCACATTTGCCTTCCCCGGGTGGTAACGAATCTCAAAGTCGTAATCATTCAATAATTCAATCCACCTACGCTGCCTCATATTCAGTTGTTTCTGATTAAATATGTGTTGAAGACTTTTGTGGTCGGTATATATAATACTTTTGACCCCATATAAGTAGTGCCTCCAAGTCTTTAATGCAAAAACAACCGCGCCTAATTCCAAATCATGCGTCGTATAATTTTGTTCGTGAATCTTCAATTGTCTAGACGCATAAGCAATCACCTTCGTTCGTTGCATTAATACACAACCGAGACCTTGCTTTGATGCATCACAATAAATCACAAAATCATCATTCCCTTCAGGCAATGACAATATAGGTGCCGTAGTTAGCTTTTTCTTCAATAACTGAAACGCTTTCTCTTGTTCATCATTCCATTCAAATTTCTTCCCTTTATGCGTTAATGCAGTCAAGGGTTTTGCTATTCTGGAAAAGTCTTGGATGAACCTTCTGTAGTAACCAGCTAGTCCTAAAAACTGGCGTATGTGTTTCGGAGTTTTCGGGGTTTCCCACTTTTCAACAGTTTCTATCTTTGCCGGATCCACCTTAATACCTTCTTTGTTCACTATGTGACCGAGGAATTGAACTTCTTCCAACCAAAATGCACACTTTGAAAACTTAGCGTACAATTCTTCCTTCCTCAATACTTCTAACACCTTTCTCAAATGTTCACCGTGTTCTTGGTCATTCTTTGAGTAAATAAGTATGTCATCAATGAAAACAATGACAAACTTGTCAAGGTATGGTCCACACACTCGGTTCATAAGGTCCATGAACACAGCTGGTGCATTAGTTAAACCAAACGGCATGACCATAAACTCGTAATGACCGTAACGTGTTCTGAAAGCAGTCTTTGGAATATCATCTTCTTTCACCCTCATTTGATGATACCCGGAACGTAAGTCAATCTTTGAATAAACAAACGAGCCTTGTAGTTGATCAAATAAGTCGTCGATTCTCGGTAGTGGGTAGCGGTTCTTGATGGTAAGTTTGTTCAACTCTCGGTAGTCGATACACAACCTGAATGTACCATCTTTCTTCTTGACAAACAAAACAGGAGCTCCCCACGGTGATGTGCTTGGTTGAATGAAACCACGCTCTAAAAGTTCTTGTAATTGGCTTTGCAGTTCTTTCATCTCGCTGGGTGCGAGTCTGTAAGGAGCACGAGCTATTGGTGCAGCTCCTGGTACAAGATCTATTTGAAATTCAACGGATCGATGTGGGGGTAATCCGGGTAATTCTTTTGGAAATACATCGGGAAATTCTTTTGCAATGGGAACATCATTGATGCTCTTTTCTTCAGTTTGTACTTTCTCGATGTGTGCTAGAACAGCATAGCAACCTTTTCTTATTAGTTTTTGTGCCTTCAAATTACTAATAAGATGTAGCTTCGTGTTGCCCTTTTCTCCGTACACCATTAAGGGTTTTCCTTTTTCTCGTATAATGCGAATTGCATTTTTGTAACAAACGATCTCCGCTTTCACTTCTTTCAACCAGTCCATACCGATTATCACATCAAAACTCCCTAACTCTACTGGTATCAAATCAATCTTAAATGTTTCGCTAACCAGTTTAATTTCTCGATTCCGACATATATTATCTGCTGAAATTAATTTACCATTTGCTAATTCGAGTAAAAATTTACTATCCAAAGGCGTCAATGGACAACTTAATTTAGCACAAAAATCTCTACTCATATAGCTTCTATCCGCACCCGAATCAAATAAAACGTAAGCAGATTTATTGTCAATAAGAAACGTACCCGTAACAAGCTCCGGGTCTTCCTATGCCTCTACCGCATTAATATTGAAAACTCTTCCACGGCCTTGTCCATTCGTGTTCTCCTGGTTCGGGCAATTTCTAATAATGTGGCCTGGTTTTCCACATTTATAACAAACTACATTGGCATAACTTGCTCCGACACTACTTGCTCCGCCATTACTCGTTCCGACACCATTTGTTCCTTTCGTTCTATTAACCCCTGGTCCGTAGACCTCACACTTCGCCGCGCTATGACCATTTCTTTTACACTTGTTGCAAAATTTGGTGCAGAACCCCGAGTGATTCTTTTCACACCTTTGGCATAGCTGCTTCTGATTGTTGTTGTTGTTACGGTTATTATTGTTGTTGGGATGATTGTTGTAGTTGCTGTTGTTGTTGTTGTTGTTGTTGTTGGGCCGTTTGTTGTAGTTGCGATTGATGTTGCGATTGTTGGGATAATTGTTGCGATTATTGTTGTAATTGCTGTTGTTGTATTGGTGATTCTTATCACCGTTTTCCTCCCACTTTCTTTTGACTTGCTTCACATTGGCCTCTTCAGCAGTCTGTTCTTTAATTCTTTCTTCAATCTGGTTCACTAGTTTGTGAGCCATTCTACATGCCTGTTGTATGGAGGCGGGCTCGTGTGAACTTATATCTTCTTGGATTCTTTCCGGTAATCCTTTCACAAACGCGTCGATCTTCTCTTCCTCATCTTCGAATGCTCCCGGACACAATAGGCACAATTCTGTGAATCGTCTTTCATACGTGGTAATATCAAATCCTTGGGTTCGTAACCCTCTTAGTTCTGTCTTGAGCTTATTGACCTCGGTTCTGGGACGATACTTCTCGTTCATCAAGTGCTTGAATGCTGACCACGGTAGTGCGTATGCATCATCTTGTCCCACTTGCTCTAGATAGGTATTCCACCATGTTAACGCAGAACCTGTGAAGGTATGCGTAGCGTACTTCACTTTGTCCTCTTCAGTACACTTACTTATGGCAAACACCGATTCAACCTTCTCGGTCCACCGTTTCAATCCGATCGGTCCTTCGGTTCCATCAAATTCCAAAGGTTTGCAGGCAGTGAATTCTTTGTAGGTGCATCCTACACGATTTCCTGTACTGCTAGATCCAAGGTTATTGTTGGTATGTAGCGCAGCCTGTACTGCGGCTATGTTTGAAGCTAGAAAAGTACGGAATTCCTCTTCATTCATATTCACGGTGTGTCGAGTAGTCGGTGCCATTTCCTTCAAAATAGTTAAATGGAACAAGTTAATCATACAGAATATTAAGAGTAGTTAATAGTATTTCGTAGCATAATATGAACTCATTTATAAAAGCTTTTTCTTCATATTAGCATTTTATAAGTTTAAATTCGGGTAGTACCTACCCGTTAAGTTCATACTTAGTAGCTAATATACAATTCAACTACTACAATTCTATATGAAAAACTGATTGTAATAATATTTCGCGTTCAAACTTTTATACAATATTTTAATAACTTACAATACCGCTTATTTTACATAAAGCATGAAATATAGCACACAATAACTATGATACAAGATAGTTGTGAAGACAATTCTAGCTAGTACACAAGTCGTTCGGCAAAGGCAATAAAGACACGTAATTCATACGTCCAGAAACAAGTCATGCATTCTGGTTTTACTAGGACTACTTCCCATCCTTGGTCTTGTGCAACATAACCGTTATGGCCGTTGATAAGACAGCGTGTTGTAACGTCATCAAAGGGACGAGGGTTACGTAATGTCCAACAGTCCCGTAATAATCTAAAAACCTCATTTCTTACCCCAATTACCGACTCCGTCACTTGTGGAAAAGTTTTGTTTAATAGTTGTAGCCCGATGTTCTTGTTCTCACTTTGGTGAGAAGCGAACATTACTAATCCGTAAACATAACATGCTTCTTTATGTTGCATGTTAGCCGCTTTTTCTAAATCACGAAGTCCAATATTCGGATATATTAATAAGTATAAAATTAATATTTTAAAATTATATATATAAAGAATAATATTAAACATTTTTAATATATTAGTAATATATTTGATTAATATTATATATTATAAATTGTATATATGAAATAATAATATATTTTAAAAACTATGATAAACTTTGATTTAAAAGTTGTTATTCTGAGAAAATGATTTTTATTATGAACATGAAACTATATCCAAAAATTATGGTTAAACTCAAAGTGGAAGTATGTTTTCTAAAATGGTCATCTAGACGTCGTTCTTTCGACTGAAATGACTACCTTTACAAAAACGACTTGTAACTTATTTTTCCGACTAGAAACCTATACTTTTTTTGTTTAGATTCATAAAATAGAGTTCAATATGAAACCATAGCAATTTGATTCACTCAAAACGGATTTAAAATGAAGAAGTTATGGGTAAAACAAGATTGGATAATTTTTCTCATTTTAGCTACGTGAAAATTGGTAACAAATCTATTCCAACCATAACTTAATCAACTTGTATTATATATTATGTAATCTTGAGATACCATAGACACGTATACAATGTTTCGACCTATCATGTCGACACATCTATATATATTTCGGAACAACCATAGACACTCTATATGTGAATGTTGGAGTTAGCTATACAGGGTTGAGGTTGATTCCAAAATATATATAGTTTGAGTTGTGATCAATACTGAGATACGTATACACTGGGTCGTGGATTGATTCAAGATAATATTTATCGATTTATTTCTGTACATCTAACTGTGGACAACTAGTTGTAGGTTACTAACGAGGACAGCTGACTTAATAAACTTAAAACATCAAAATATATTAAAAGTGTTGTAAATATATTTTGAACATACTTTGATATATATGTATATATTGTTATAGGTTCGTGAATCAACCAGTGGCCAAGTCTTACTTCCCGACGAAGTAAAAATCTGTGAAAGTGAGTTATAGTCCCACTTTTAAAATCTAATATTTTTGGGATGAGAATACATGCAGGTTTTATAAATGATTTACAAAATAGACACAAGTACGTGAAACTACATTCTATGGTTGAATTATCGAAATCGAATATGCCCCTTTTTATTAAGTCTGGTAATCTAAGAATTAGGGAACAGACACCCTAATTGACGCGAATCCTAAAGATAGATCTATTGGGCCTAACAAACCCCATCCAAAGTACCGGATGCTTTAGTACTTCGAAATTTATATCATATCCGAAGGGTGTCCCGGAATGATGGGGATATTCTTATATATGCATCTTGTTATTGTCGGTTACCAGGTGTTCACCATATGAATGATTTTTATCTCTATGTATGGGATGTGTATTGAAATATGAAATCTTGTGGTCTATTGTTACGATTTGATATATATAGGTTAAACCTATAACTCACCAACATTTTTGTTGACGTTTTAAGCATGTTTATTCTCAGGTGATTATTAAGAGCTTCCGCTGTCGCATACTTAAATAAGGACAAGATTTGGAGTCCATGCTTGTATGATATTGTGTAAAAACTGCATTCAAGAAACTTATTTTGTTGTAACATATTTGTATTGTAAACCATTATGTAATGGTCGTGTGTAAACAGGATATATTAGATTATCATTATTTGATAATCTACGTAAAGCTTTTTAAACCTTTATTGATGAAATAAAGGTTATGGTTTGTTTAAAAATGAATGCAGTCTTTGAAAAACGTCTCATATAGAGGTCAAAACCTCGCAACGAAATCAATTAATATGGAACGTTTTTAATCAATATCATACAAGCATGGACTTCAAATCTCGTCCTTATTTAAGTATGCGATAGCGGAAGCTCTTAATAATCACCTGAGAATAAACATGCTTAAAATGTCAACAAAAAATGTTGGTGAGTTATAGGTTTAACCTATATATTATCAAATCATAATAATAGACCACAAGATTTCATATTTCAATACACATCCCATACATAGAGATAAAAATCATTCATATGGTGAACACCTGGTAACCGACATTAACAAGATGCATATTTAAGAATATCCCCATCATTCCGGGACACCCTTCGGATATGATATAAATTTCGAACTACTAAAGCATCCGGTACTTTGGATGGGGTTTGTTAGGCCCAATAGATCTATCTTTAGGATTCGCGTCAATTAGGGTGTCTGTTCCCTAATTCTTAGATTACCAGACTTAATAAAAAGGGGCATATTCGATTTCGATAATTCAACCATAGAATGTAGTTTCATGTACTTGTGTCTATTTTGTAAATCATTTATAAAACCTGCATGTATTCTCATCCCAAAAATATTAGATTTTAAAAGTGGGACTATAACTCACTTTCACAGATTTTTACTTCGTCGGGAAGTAAGACTTGGCCACTGGTTGATTCACGAACCTATAACAATATATACATATATATCAAAGTATGTTCAAAATATATTTACAACACTTTTAATATATTTTGATGTTTTAAGTTTATTAAGTCAGCTGTCCTCGTTAGTAACCTACAACTAGTTGTCCACAGTTAGATGTACAGAAATAAATCGATAAATATTATCTTGAATCAATCCACGACCCAGTGTATACGTATCTCAGTATTGATCACAACTCAAACTATATATATTTTGGAATCAACCTCAACCCTGTATAGCTAACTCCAACATTCACATATAGAGTGTCTATGGTTGTTCCGAAATATATATAGATGTGTCGACATGATAGGTCGAAACATTGTATACGTGTCTATGGTATCTCAAGATTACATAATATACAACACAAGTTGATTAAGTTATGGTTGGAATAGATTTGTTACCAATTTTCACGTAGCTAAAATGAGAAAAATTATCCAATCTTGTTTTACCCATAACTTCTTCATTTTAAATCCGTTTTGAGTGAATCAAATTGATATGGTTTCATATTGAACTCTATTTTATGAATCTAAACAGAAAAGTATAGGTTTGTAGTCGGAAAAATAAGTTACAAGTCATTTTTGTAAAGGTAGTCATTTCAGTCGAAAGAACGACGTCTAGATGACCATTTTAGAAAACATACTTCCACTTTGAGTTTAATCATAATTTTTGGATATAGTTTCATGTTCATAATAAAAATCATTTTCTCAGAATAACAACTTTAAAATCAAAGTTTATCATAGTTTTTAATTAACTAACCCAAAACAGCCCGCGGTGTTACTACGACGGCGTAAATTCGGTTTTACAGTGTTTTTCGTGTTTCCAGGTTTTAAATCATTAAGTTAGCATATCATATAGATATAGAACATGTGTTTAGTTGATTTTAAAAGTCAAGTTAGAATGATTAACTTTTGTTTGCGAACAAGTTTAGAATTAACTAAACTATGTTCTAGTGATTACAAATTTAAACCTTCGAATAAGATAGCTTTATATGTATGAATCGAATGATGTTATGAACATCATTACTACCTTAAGTTCCTTGGATAAATCTACTGGAAAAGAGAAAAATGGATCTAGCTTCAATGGATCCTTGGATGGCTCGAAGTTCTTGAAGCAGAATCATGACACGAAAACAAGTTCAAGTAAGATCATCACTTGAAATAAGATTGTTATAGTTATAGAAATTGAACCAAAGTTTGAATATGATTATTACCTTGTATTAGAATGATAACCTACTGTAAGAAACAAAGATTTCTTGAGGTTGGATGATCACCTTACAAGATTGGAAGTGAGCTAGCAAACTTGAAAGTATTCTTGATTTTATGAAACTAGAACTTTTGGAGTTTATGAAGAACACTTAGAACTTGAAGATAGAACTTGAGAGAGATCAATTAGATGAATAAAATTGAAGAATGAAAGTGTTTGTAGGTGTTTTTGGTCGTTGGTGTATGGATTAGATATAAAGGATATGTAATTTTGTTTTCATGTAAATAAGTCATGAATGATTACTCATATTTTTGTAATTTTATGAGATATTTCATGCTAGTTGCCAAATGATGGTTCCCACATGTGTTAGGTGACTCACATGGGCTGCTAAGAGCTGATCATTGGAGTGTATATACCAATAGTACATACATCTAAAAGCTGTGTATTGTACGAGTACGAATACGGGTGCATACGAGTAGAATTGTTGATGAAACTGAACGAGGATGTAATTGTAAGCATTTTTGTTAAGTAGAAGTATTTTGATAAGTGTATTGAAGTCTTTCAAAAGTGTATAAATACATATTAAAACACTACATGTATATACATTTTAACTGAGTCGTTAAGTCATCGTTAGTCGTTACATGTAAATGTTGTTTTGAAACCTTTAGGTTAACGATCTTGTTAAATGTTGTTAACCCAATGTTTATAATATCAAAAGAGATTTTAAATTATTATATTATCATGATATTATGATGTACGAATATCTCTTAATATGATATATATACATTAAATGTCGTTACAACGATAATCGTTACATATATGTCTCGCTTCAAAATCATTAAGTTAGTAGTCTTGTTTTTACATATGTAGTTCATTGTTAATATACTTAATGATATGTTTACTTATCATAATATAATGTTAACTATATATATAACCATATATATGTCATCATATAGTTTTTACAAGTTTTAACGTTCGTGAATCACCGGTGAACTTGGGTGGTCAATTGTCTATATGAAACCTATTTCAATTAATCAAGTCTTAACAAGTTTGATTGCTTAACATGTTGGAAACATTTAATCATGTAAATATCAATCTCAATTAATATATATAAACATGGAAAAGTTCGGGTCACTACAGTACCTACCCGTTAAATAAATTTCGTCCCGAAATTTTAAGCTGTTGAAGGTGTTGACGAATCTTCTGGAAATAGATGCGGGTATTTCTTCTTCATCTGATCTTCACGCTCCCAGGTGAACTCAGGTCCTCTACGAGCATTCCATCGAACTTTAACAATTGGTATCTTGTTTTGCTTAAGTCTTTTAACCTCACGATCCATTATTTCGACGGGTTCTTCGATGAATTGAAGTTTTTCGTTGATTTGGATTTCATCTAACGGAATAGTGAGATCTTCTTTAGAAAAACATTTCTTTAAATTCGAGACGTGGAAAGTGTTATGTACAGCCGCGAGTTGTTGAGGTAACTCTAGTCGGTAAGCTACTGGTCCGATACGATCAATAATCTTGAATGGTCCAATATACCTTGGATTTAATTTCCCTCGTTTACCAAATCGAACAACGCCTTTCCAAGGTGCAACTTTAAGCATGACCATCTCTCCAATTTCAAATTCTATATCTTTTCTTTTAATGTCAGCGTAGCTCTTTTGTCGACTTTGGGCGGTTTTCAACCGTTGTTGAATTTGGATGATCTTCTCGGTAGTTTCTTGTATAATCTCCGGACCCGTAATCTGTCTATCCCCCACTTCACTCCAACAAATCGGAGACCTGCACTTTCTACCATAAAGTGCTTCAAACGGCGCCATCTCAATGCTTGAATGGTAGCTGTTGTTGTAGGAAAATTCTGCTAACGGTAGATGTCGATCCCAACTGTTTCCGAAATCAATAACACATGCTCGTAGCATGTCTTCAAGCGTTTGTATCGTCCTTTCGCTCTGCCCATCAGTTTGTGGATGATAGGCAGTACTCATGTCTAGACGAGTTCCTAATGCTTGCTGTAATGTCTGCCAGAATCTTGAAATAAATCTGCCATCCCTATCAGAGATAATAGAGATTGGTATTCCATGTCTGGAGATGACTTCCTTCAAATACAGTCGTGCTAACTTCTCCATCTTGTCATCTTCTCTTATTGGCAAGAAGTGTGCTGATTTGGAGAGACGGTCAACTATTACCCAAATATTAGGTAATACCCGAAGAATATTTAGATTTCACATTAATAAATTACATTGTACGTTCTTCGAATCTGATCCAACAGTCATTTACTATACTACTTACATCCACCGTTATACGTATCCGCTCACCGCATAATAACTATTTTCATTCAAATTCAATTTCATATTTGGATTTGGCCTATCAGAATCCAACAAGTGGCATAATGAAGAAATAATAGACACAATAAAAATTGATTAGAAACAGACTAATTAACAATATTAAATTTTATTAAGAAACCACGCTAACAAGATCCTAGCTAACTGTTCCTAGCTAACTGGTTACATTTTATTTATCACAATTTAATTATCGCAATTTACATTCTTGCAATTTTATTTATCGTCATTTAATTTTTGTTATTTATTTTACGCACTTTATTTATCGTTATTCTGTTATTTACGCATTTTAAATATCGGGACACGTATATAATGTTTTGACATATCATATCGACCCATATATATATATATATATATATATATATATATATATATATATATATATATATATATATATATATAGTTTGAGTTGTGATCGAGTCTGAGACGTATACGGGTCACGATACGTATTAATTAATTCGAATATTATATATTAAACTATATATGAATTACTGGACTGTTACTGTGGACTATCCACTGTGGACTACCAACACTGGACAATTAAAATGAATTAAAATATTGATTATAACATATGAAACTAAACAAGTCTTCAAGTTTGCCACTTGATTTCATTTTAAACCTCATTTGTATCTTGACGATTATAATCTGCGTTCAAACATTTCAAGATTCTTGAAAACACCTCAATCGAGAGGATGAACCAACCGCACTTCATCTACGGAAGAAAAGATTGATGCATGTAGTTATGCGCCTGAAAAACTCTCAGAAACTGAGTAAACGTTTAACACGTATCTGTGCTAGCTCCTTTGGCGTTGTTATTACCGAAAATAACTTTGCAATCTCTTTCCAAATTAGCCAATTTTGTCACAGCTCCAACAAGTCAACTTCAATTTTTCGTTTGAAACAACCTTATTATAACCTTGATATATATGTGTGCTCTTTTATTGTTACCGGGGAACTTTTTATATTTCATCATATTACCAGTAGACGTACCGGCAACCTCATTGCTCCTTGACTTAAATCTCTTCGACAAAACACTATATTTATCTATTGAAGTCTTATCATGAACTCATCAGCATCTTGTAACGAGAATTGCCATATCAATTACCGGGAATCAGCAAATCTGAATTGTGAGTCTCGCAACGTTTCCACATCAACAGTTATATGTATCCATATAACATTTATCTCTTAGAACTATGATCTTTCATTCTGAAATTCTGAAAAGCACCCAGTCTGCGAATTAATGCTCTGAATTTTGAAAAGTTGAATGAAGCAACAAAAACTGTAAATGACCTCAACAGCCAAAAGTTGATGATAAAGAATTGTATGTTGGCAAAGCTCAGAAAAAGTTTAAAACTGAAAAACTGATTGAGCAAACTACGAAGGAGTCTCTGAACAAATCACAAGGACTAAACTTGTACATTAAGAATCCTGATGATTCTGTTTCTGATGAAATATTTAGCGAATATCTTGCTCCTTAAATGCTCTAAATCATCGTGAATGAATTTTTTTCATCACAATTTGATTCTAAAATTCTATAATATCATCGAATCTTTCATTATAAATATCCTCGATATTTCTGAAAATATTTTCATAACTATTCTTATCTGAAATCATTTATCTCTTCGCGTTGTCAGTGTTACATCATATAAGAAACTGTTTAGTTTCTATATTCTGTAAACTTTCTAGTTTAAACTATGAATATTTTTGAAGTAGTGTTGGGAACTGATGCATGAGTTAGTATAATATAATGACACTTGATCAACGTGATTATATTACAGTAAGTCATGCTGAGTTTCTAATGGAACGTGATGATTCACAGATCAAAACGTCATCATGTGCCATGTTACACGACTCTTACATTCTATCTAACCTCTAAACATATCAAGAACATATTATCTTGATAGTTCTATCTTTTTCCTTGAATTCCGAAAATCCACCATGACTATGTCAAAAGTTAAGACGAAACTTTTTACTCTTTTGTGATAGCTTCACTCGTACGCTTCGCATGATCGAATAGTTTTATCTATATTAATCAATAATGATAAAACTCTATTTATCAACTCATATTCGTCATGAAAACATTTTTATTGTTAGCCATGACGACCTCACTCAAATTTCGGGACGAAATTTCTTTAACAGGTAGGTACTGTAGTGACCCGGAAAATTTCGACTAATTTTGAACCAAACTCTCGATACGATTTAATATCTTTGACACGATAAGCAAAGTCTGTTAGGTTGTGTCTCAAAAATTTTGAACTTTTCATATATTTATTTGACCTTCGACTGCTCTCGACGATTCACGAATAATTAATTGTAAATAGATATGTGTGTATGTATATATAAATAATAATTCGAAATAAAATTTGATGTATTATATGTTGTTGTTATTAAAAATTAATAAGATAAAAATAGGATATTATAATGATTATTATTTAAAATATATCTATATATATAAATAAAGTATATTAAAAATGATTGTAATACTCGTTAGACGCTTCGATTATTAATTAGAGAAACTTAAATCAAACTTATGTGATTTAAAATAAACGGTAATCCGAAAATGAGTTCTATAAATTTTAGGCTTACTAAAAATGTATTTAGGATCTAGTTATTTAATTTTAACACTTTTTATATTTCACCCATAAATGAGAGGGACAGTTGATGTAATTTTTATTTAATAAATTAAGGATCGAATTTTATACCATAATGACCAAAATAAATAAAACTATTTAATTTAAAATTTTGAGATTTTTCCGAAGACTTTTATCCGTCACTAATTATCAATGGGACACGATATATTATCCATATTAAAATCGTTTTAAGTAACAATCGAGTTAATAATGAAAATGTAAATTTAAATATGCAAGTTAATATGTATCATATGAATTATTTACTTATACTACATCATGATCAATAAATAAATAATAATTGATGAGATAAAATAGATATGTGGTATCTATATGACTTAGTGATCAAAATTAAATAAATACTAAAAATATTGAGATTTTTAAATAGATGTGAAGTTACTAATTGAAAAGGGTCAAGCCCATGTTGTCAAGACGTAAGTTTTTTGGTTTCATATTATCGTGATTTCGTGATTTTCGCAATTGAACGCGTCATTATTATATACTATCTATAGTCATTATATAAATATCCCATCTATTCTATCACCATAATATTATATTGTCAAAGATAAAACTTTAAAATAATCACAATAATAAAGCTAGAAGAAAAGGCCAATGAATCCAGCTATAATCCATAACCAACCTAATCACATCCCCTTTTTATTCCGGACCCATCTATAGTTAATACATGACTTTTTGCTCGGCATATTTGTGTACCTCTAATTCATCTTTTATACTATTTTTTTTATATAAAGTGCATATATAAATATAAGGTATATGTACACCAACAACAAATATAGCCAACAATCTAATGAACTAAGAATCCATTCAATCAAAGAAATCAGAGAGAGTCCAGGAGACGACGAGATGCCTACGAGAACACTTAACCCTTACACGTTGGCCTTCGGTTCCATGCGAGTTCGTTTTGAAGGTTGTACGTTTGAGAAACAAAATGATCAGTCATGAAGTTAATATTAATTATTTTGTTTTAAACCTCTAACACCTCCGGCCACCAACTCCGACGAACCACCATCTTAAACCCATGAAGAACCACCATTAACGCCACCCTTTACAACCACCATGGTGTCACCATCTCTTTTCTTTGTTTCTGTTTCTTGTGCGCCAACATCACTACCTTCTTTATATTTTTTTTCCAATCGATCACAACCATGAACAAACCATTACCTTATTATTTTCTTCTTCCATTGTGAGCTATCATGTTCATCCTCACCACCGAGAACCCAGAACCCACAATTACGTTACACCACCTTCAACAACAAAAAAAGTTTCGGTTAGGTGTCACGTAAGCTGTGACGTAGTAGGTCACCTCCAAGTATTCATGGATTGACTCGGTCGACTTCAAGTCTAAGGGTTAACCGGCTTCCTATTCAACTAGGGTAAGTCTACTTTTTGAAACATTTAAATTTCGTATCTTGAATAAAAGAGACTAGCTAGCCTAATAAAGTTATCGAGCAAAATACATTAATGAATAATTATAATGCAAATTGTAGAATATATTAATCATCAAATTAAATGTAGATCTTAATACCAAAAGGTATACATCTTAAATGTACGTAAAAAAAAATTCATCATGTTTAGGTTTGAGTTTTGTCATACTATCATCGACTAATTTTAAACTTAAGAATGTTTCAAACGAGAGCGTTTAGAGACTAGATTTGTCATTGAGATAAATAAAAGTGTTGTATGATAATGATCATTTAAAACTTAACATGTACGAATATAATGAAGGAAATGAAACCATGATTTTATGTAAATAATAAAAATGAAGGAGACGATGAATAGTTCTGGGTTTAGTTTTTGAAGAAGATGGAAACTGAAAATATGTTAAAAGAATTTAAAATCCTAAATGAATCAGAAAGTAAGCAATGGTTCAATGGTTAGGGTGTTATCAGGTTAATAAGAGGTCCTGAGTTCGAATCTAGGCCACTGCAAAAAAATAGAGTACACAAGTCACTGCCTTCACGTACTAAATCTTATTGTTTCAACACATAGCCGCGTCAGATCCTTTGGCATTTATTAACAAAAACAACTTTGCGATCCCTTTTCAAAATTAGCCAATTTTGTCACAGCTCCAACAAGTCAACTTCGACTTTTCGTACGAAACAACCTTATTATAACGTTTATATATACGCGTGCTCTTTTATTGTTACCAGGTAACCTTTCATATTCCATCATATTACCATCAGCGTTTAATCATCTAAAAACACAATTCTCCTGAAACCACCTCGGATTAATAACCGATGATTCAGATATCATAGCATTAAATGCAGAGGAAACGGAAAAATGGTAGATGGTCTAAACGGACAAAAGTTTGATGATAAAGAAAGGAGTGTTAGGAACGCTCGATAGAAAATTGGGTATTGAAAAACATATTGAGTTACCCATGAAGGAGACCAAGGACAAATACAAGGACCAAATCCTATATTCAAAGGATTCAGGTAATTCTGGATCCGTTGAAATCTTTAGAGAATATCTTGCTCCGAAGTCATGTTAAAATCTTGCGGAAAATCTTTCTCCATCAACCGTCGAACTTAGAAATTCCAAAATATCATCATCAATATCTTTGATATTTCTGAGGATATTTTCATAAATATTCTCGTCCGAAATTATATACCTCTTCGTGCTTCCTGTGTATCAATATATTGGAAACATTCAATAGAAAATATAGTACCGAAAAGCAGATTATGCGAAACTATGAAGAAAGCCGTGGATAAATCACAAAGAATAAGTTTGACTTCAAAGAATCCAAATAATTCAATGTCTGCTAAAGTCTATAGTGAATAACTTGCTCCTTACTCTAAACCCTTGCAGACAATAGTTTCTATCATCCTCTGATCTTAGATATTCTGAGATATTATCGTACCTTTCATTATAAATATCCTCCATATTTCTGGAGATATTTTTATAACTATTCTTATCTGAAATCATTAATCTTTTCGTGCTATCAGTATTACATCATATAGAAACTATAGTTTCTATATTCTGTAAATTTTCAAGCTTAAAATATGAATGTTATTGTAGTAATGATGGGAACTGATGCATGAGTTAGTATAATATAATGACACTTGATCAACGTGATTATATTACAGTAAGTCATGCTGAGTTTCTAAATGAAACGTGATGATTCACAGATCATAACGTCATCATGTGCCATGTTACATAACTCTTTCATCCTACTTAACTCCGTAACAAATCAAGAAAATGTATTCTTGATGGTTCTATCTTCCGTGATGTTGATAAATTTGAAAATCAAATCGTGCTATCACGTTCCTTCATGCTTAGAACATTATAATCATTCGAAACTCTATATCTATAAATTCTGGACCATTATTCGCTTGACTTGAAGTCGGGAAGAGAAAACAAAAGCATAGAGCTTTGAAATATAAGGGAGAATATAAAGTCCGATAACAACACATAAATTACAAACCGTGTATATCAATGTTTATCGCAACATAAAGACACGGGAGAATTAAAAACATTATAATCCCGAGGGCGAAGTAGAAGAAAGCAGATTCCTCTGGTGGAAGTTGGAAAAGGAGAATGATTGTTGCGATAGTAAGGATGAGGACAAGGATCAGAACTGGATTAATCATTTTCAGAATCTTTTGGATGTATGAACTAAGAAAGAAAGTATAAGAATGGTGAGAATAATGGAAAGGAAGAGCTTAATTTATACTGGAAATATCAGACGTAGTAATCGGGGCAGATCACTGTATTTAATTAAAGAGATCTTAATTTCCATAAATCCCGAAGAATCAGATTTTATAGATCTTCAAGATTTTCTTTAAATCCCTTAAATTCCGGAATTCAACCAAGGCAATGTCAAAAGTTAAGACGCGCCTTATTTTCTAAATTCAAACCTGACTACGTCAAAAGTTAAAAACAAATCTTTGTTTCTCATTTCATCCTTTTGTGAATAGCTTCATTTGCACTCTTCGAATAATCGAATTATTTTTATCCATATTACTCAATGATGATAAAACTCAAGTTATCAACTCATATTCGTCAGGAAAACATATTTATTGTTAGCTATGACGACCTCACTCAAATTTCGGGACGAAATTTCTTTAACGGGTAGGTACTGTGATGACCCGGGAATTTTCGACCAAATTTAAACATAATCTTATATGATTCGACTCGATAAGCAAAGTCTATTAAACCAAGTCTCATTATGTTTGAACTATTTCATGATAACATTTGACCTTTAACTATTTCCGACGATTCACGAACCTTTAATTGTAACTAAGAATGTAAATATAAATAATTATATATAAAACTAATTATATTAGTATTAATGAACTATTAAGTAATTTTGTTATTATAAAAGATAACATTTAATAACTAAAGATTTTCATTTTGAATATATATAGTATATTGTATATAAATGATTCAAACATATTTTACCAACGTTATCAAAATATTAAATGTACAATGTTATACTTTGTAGTTAATTGTTTAATATACATAATTAATCATCTACTCAACATTTAAAACATGATTTTATATATATGGTAGTATACATATATACATAAATATAACTATATATATATGATTTTATACATAATTATTATATTATGTATATGTAGAAATTTATATTTATAATATATCTATGATGAAATAATGTACTATTTTAATAAATATATATAATACTTACATATATAAAAAATTTATATTTTTCATAATTACATACATAAGTATAATATAATTAGTATGTAAATAAATATTATAATATATTTATATTAAAATGCATAAATATATAATATTCAGTATATGTTACAATACATATTACATAATTATTAAATATTACATAATAATAGATGATATTAATAAATTAAATTTAAATACAAATATAGTTGTTGTAGTAATGTTATTTGTATCGTCAAATATCAATATTTGTATTCATAATATCACTTTATATCATATAAAGATGAAATTGGATGTATAAATTAGATTATTATTACTAATATTATTATTATCGATAAAATATTAATATTATCATAATTAGTATGGTATTATTATTATTATTATTATTATATTATTATTATCATTTTTACAATTATTATTATCATTAATATTATATTTATCATTATTATTAATTTTATTAATATTATTAGATATTAATAGTATTGTTATTATATATTATTATTATTAATTAAAAAAAAAACAGTAGGGATCTATATTATACGCGTGACCTCTGTATCCTTTATCTCTATTATTATTATTTTTTTTGTTTCTTTCCTGCTCCCAACTCGTGAACCTGTGTTGACATTTTCTCCATTTTTTATCAACCGATCTCTATTATTACAACATGATTATGTATAATTGCAAATCAAATAAAAAGGAAATCCAATGGGATTAAAGAGCACAGCGATATTTTTTTTTTCTTCTTCTCTGCACGTTCCAATTTTTTTTTCTCTTAATTCAATTTCGAATAAAGTTTCAAAATCTAAAAATGCAGAAAGGTTAGAAATCTTCTTTGAATCTATCTGCAAAATCTCAACTCTCAAATCTTTATATCGATCTTGAATTTTGAAGTCAAAGTTTAGTTTAAAAAAAGTCAACAATTGTTCTTGAGACAAATTCGCGTTCGTGTATATGTTTCTGATCAAATTGACGATTCCAGTAGTTTTTATACATGTTTAGAAAACTATTTCGTGTTATAAACATTATCTATAATGTTATCTATTACGAAATCAATTTTTTTTGTTTTGTTCCAAGAACCGACGCTGCAGTAGGCCTTTAGTATTTTTTTTTTATTATTTTAGAACCCAAATTATTATTTTTTCTGTAATGTTTTGAAGCTTTAAAGGGAACCCCGATTTTTTTTTTTTTTTTTGGTTATTGATGTTTTGTTGAATCCATGAGACTTGTGGAGAAGAAGAGGAATAGAAGAAAAACAGTTTATATATAAAATTTAAATTCGATATTAGTACAGAGAATCAGAATTGGTGGGATGGTCGAGAGTGTTTGCGTGTGAGCATGTGGTCACGAGATCGAGTCCAGAGGACGGTAGTTTCTTTCTTTTTTTTTTGAAACTCTTTTCATGTGAGGTAGTTTTCTTTTCTAATTTTATTATTGTTATTATATATTAATTATTATTAGTATTATTATTATTATTGTGATTGTTTTGATTGTTATTGTTATTGTTATTATTAGTATCATACTTGTTATCATATTTGAAAGTATTATAGACATTACTATTATTATTATGATAGGTATTAATAATATTATTATTAGTAATAAACTTATCATTTTAGTATTTTATCATCATTAGGATTATGATTATGATTATCATTATTATTATTATGAAGGAAATAAAAATATATTATTATCATCAATATTAGAATTTGTACCGGTTTATAAATAATAGTATCATCAGTACATTTACAATTAATAATATCATATTTATCAGTATCATCATTAATATTTACTAGTATTATTATGATTATCATTTATCATTTTATAAATATTAGAACCCTTATTATTAACATAAGTATGGTATTAGTATTAATATTATTTTAGAGTTATTATTATTAGTATCATTAACAGTTATCATTTTCATTTTTTTTTACTATTAGTATTATCATTATTAATAAAATTATTATTATTATTAGTAAATCATTATTATCTAAATTATTATTTTAACAAATAAATCTTTTGTACACTATATATATACTTATGGTATATACTAGGATTGTATTAATAATTCACATAACAAACTAATAAAATTTCATAAATACAATACTAACCACAAATATATGTATATAAATATATTAATGTCACTATTTATATAAACGTAAATCATTATAGATATATATACATAAAATAGATATATATATATATATATATATATATATATATATATATATATATATAAAATATAACTTAAAATATAATATAAGTATACGTTTTAAAATAAAGGTTAGAATAAATTCTACAAAACTATAATATATAAATAATACATATTAATAAATGAAATTTTGTAACTTACATTATACGTATTAATATATACACAATTGATATAGGTTCGTGAATCCGAGGCCAACCCTGCATTGTTCAATGACGTCATATGTATTTTTACTACAAAATACAGTATCGTGAGTTTCATTTGCCTTTTTACCCTTTATATTTTTGGGCTGAGAATACATGCGCAACTTTTATAACTGTTTTACGAAATTGACACAAGTACGTGAAACTACATTCTATGGTTGGATTATCGAAGTCGAATATGCCCCTTTTTATTAAGTCTGGTAATCTAAGAATTAGGGAACAGACACCCTAATTGACGCGAATCCTAAAGATAGATCTATCGGGCCCAACAAGCCCCATCCAAAGTACCGGATGTTTTAGTACTTCGAAATTTATATCATGTCCGAAGGAGGATCCCGGAATGATGGGGATATTCTTATATATACATATTGTTAATGTCGGTTACCAGGTGTTCAATCCATATGAATGATATTTTTGTCTCTATGCATGGGACGTATGTTTATGAGAAATGAAAATCTGAAATCTTGTGGTCTATTAAAATGATGGAAACGATTGTTTAAGTTAAACTAATGAACTCACCAACCTTTTGGTTGACACTTTAAAGCATGTTTATTCTCAGGTACGAAAGAAATCTTCCGCTGTGTATTTGCTCATTTTATAGATATTACTTGGAGTCATTCATGGCATATTTCAAAAGACGTTGCATTCGAGTCGTCGAGTTCATCAAGATTATTATCAAGTCAATTATAGTTGGATATATTATGAAATGGTATGCATGCCTGTCAACTTTCGATGTAATGAAAGTTTGTCTTTTCAAAAACGAATGCAATGTTTGTAAAATGTATCATATAGAGGTCAAGTACCTCGCGATGTAATCAACTGTTGTGAATCGTTTATAATCGATATGGACTTCGTCCGGATGGATTAGGACGGGTCTTCACAGTGTGAAGACCCGTCCTAATCCATCCGGACGAAGTCCATATCGATTATAAACGATTCACAACAGTTGATTACATCGCGAGGTACTTGACCTCTATATGATACATTTTACAAACATTGCATTCGTTTTTGAAAAGACAAACTTTCATTACATCGAAAGTTGACAGGCATGCATACCATTTCATAATATATCCAACTATAATTGACTTGATAATAATCTTGATGAACTCGACGACTCGAATGCAACGTCTTTTGAAATATGCCATGAATGACTCCAAGTAATATCTATAAAATGAGCAAATACACAGCGGAAGATTTCTTTCGTACCTGAGAATAAACATGCTTTAAAGTGTCAACCAAAAGGTTGGTGAGTTCATTAGTTTAACTTAAACAATCGTTTCCATCATTTTAATAGACCACAAGATTTCAGATTTCCATTTCTCATAAACATACGTCCCATGCATAGAGACAAAAATATCATTCATATGGATTGAACACCTGGTAACCGACATTAACAATATGTATATATAAGAATATCCCCATCATTCCGGGATCCTCCTTCGGACATGATATAAATTTCGAAGTACTAAAACATCCGGTACTTTGGATGGGGCTTGTTGGGCCCGATAGATCTATCTTTAGGATTCGCGTCAATTAGGGTGTCTGTTCCCTAATTCTTAGATTACCAGACTTAATAAAAAGGGGCATATTCGACTTCGATAATCCAACCATAGAATGTAGTTTCACGTACTTGTGTCAATTTCGTAAAACAGTTATAAAAGTTGCGCATGTATTCTCAGCCCAAAAATATAAAGGGTAAAAAGACAAATGAAACTCACGATACTGTATTTTGTAGTAAAAATACATATGACGTCATTGAACAATGCAGGGTTGGCCTCGGATTCACGAACCTATATCAATTGTGTATATATTAATACGTATAATGTAAGTTACAAAATTTCATTTATTAATATGTATTATTTATATATTATAGTTTTGTAGAATTTATTCTAACCTTTATTTTAAAACGTATACTTATATTATATTTTAAGTTATATTTTATATATATATATATATATATATATATATATATATATATATCTATTTTATGTATATATATCTATAATGATTTACGTTTATATAAATAGTGACATTAATATATTTATATACATATATTTGTGGTTAGTATTGTATTTATGAAATTTTATTAGTTTGTTATGTGAATTATTAATACAATCCTAGTATATACCATAAGTATATATATAGTGTACAAAAGATTTATTTGTTAAAATAATAATTTAGATAATAATGATTTACTAATAATAATAATAATTTTATTAATAATGATAATACTAATAGTAAAAAAAATGAAAATGATAACTGTTAATGATACTAATAATAATAACTCTAAAATAATATTAATACTAATACCATACTTATGTTAATAATAAGGGTTCTAATATTTATAAAATGATAAATGATAATCATAATAATACTAGTAAATATTAATGATGATACTGATAAATATGATATTATTAATTGTAAATGTACTGATGATACTATTATTTATAAACCGGTACAAATTCTAATATTGATGATAATAATATATTTTTATTTCCTTCATAATAATAATAATGATAATCATAATCATAATCCTAATGATGATAAAATACTAAAATGATAAGTTTATTACTAATAATAATATTATTAATACCTATCATAATAATAATAGTAATGTCTATAATACTTTCAAATATGATAACAAGTATGATACTAATAATAACAATAACAATAACAATCAAAACAATCACAATAATAATAATAATACTAATAATAATTAATATATAATAACAATAATAAAATTAGAAAAGAAAACTACCTCACATGAAAAGAGTTTCAAAAAAAAAAGAAAGAAACTACCGTCCTCTGGACTCGATCTCGTGACCACATGCTCACACGCAAACACTCTCGACCATCCCACCAATTCTGATTCTCTGTACTAATATCGAATTTAAATTTTATATATAAACTGTTTTTCTTCTATTCCTCTTCTTCTCCACAAGTCTCATGGATTCAACAAAACATCAATAACCAAAAAAAAAAAAAAAATCGGGGTTCCCTTTAAAGCTTCAAAACATTACAGAAAAAATAATAATTTGGGTTCTAAAATAATAAAAAAAAAAATACTAAAGGCCTACTGCAGCGTCGGTTCTTGGAACAAAACAAAAAAAATTGATTTCGTAATAGATAACATTATAGATAATGTTTATAACACGAAATAGTTTTCTAAACATGTATAAAAACTACTGGAATCGTCAATTTGATCAGAAACATATACACGAACGCGAATTTGTCTCAAGAACAATTGTTGACTTTTTTTAAACTAAACTTTGACTTCAAAATTCAAGATCGATATAAAGATTTGAGAGTTGAGATTTTGCAGATAGATTCAAAGAAAGATTTCTAACCTTTCTGCATTTTTAGATTTTGAAACTTTATTCGAAATTGAATTAAGAGAAAAAAAAAATTGGAACGTGCAGAGAAGAAGAAAAAAAAAATATCGCTGTGCTCTTTAATCCCATTGGATTTCCTTTTTATTTGATTTGCAATTATACATAATCATGTTGTAATAATAGAGATCGGTTGATAAAAAATGGAGAAAATGTCAACACAGGTTCACGAGTTGGGAGCAGGAAAGAAACAAAAAAAATAATAATAATAGAGATAAAGGATACAGAGGTCACGCGTATAATATAGATCCCTACTGTTTTTTTTTTAATTAATAATAATAATATATAATAACAATACTATTAATATCTAATAATATTAATAAAATTAATAATAATGATAAATATAATATTAATGATAATAATAATTGTAAAAATGATAATAATAATATAATAATAATAATAATAATACCATACTAATTATGATAATATTAATATTTTATCGATAATAATAATATTAGTAATAATAATCTAATTTATACATCCAATTTCATCTTTATATGATATAAAGTGATATTATGAATACAAATATTGATATTTGACGATACAAATAACATTACTACAACAACTATATTTGTATTTAAATTTAATTTATTAATATCATCTATTATTATGTAATATTTAATAATTATGTAATATGTATTGTAACATATACTGAATATTATATATTTATGCATTTTAATATAAATATATTATAATATTTATTTACATACTAATTATATTATACTTATGTATGTAATTATGAAAAATATAAATTTTTTATATATGTAAGTATTATATATATTTATTAAAATAGTACATTATTTCATCATAGATATATTATAAATATAAATTTCTACATATACATAATATAATAATTATGTATAAAATCATATATATATAGTTATATTTATGTATATATGTATACTACCATATATATAAAATCATGTTTTAAATGTTGAGTAGATGATTAATTATGTATATTAAACAATTAACTACAAAGTATAACATTGTACATTTAATATTTTGATAACGTTGGTAAAATATGTTTGAATCATTTATATACAATATACTATATATATTCAAAATGAAAATCTTTAGTTATTAAATGTTATCTTTTATAATAACAAAATTACTTAATAGTTCATTAATACTAATATAATTAGTTTTATATATAATTATTTATATTTACATTCTTAGTTACAATTAAAGGTTCGTGAATCGTCGGAAATAGTTAAAGGTCAAATGTTATCATGAAATAGTTCAAACATAATGAGACTTGGTTTAATAGACTTTGCTTATCGAGTCGAATCATATAAGATTATGTTTAAATTTGGTCGAAAATTCCCGGGTCATCACAGTACCTACCCGTTAAAGAAATTTCGTCCCGAAATTTGAGTGAGGTCGTCATAGCTAACAATAAATATGTTTTCCTGACGAATATGAGTTGATAACTTGAGTTTTATCATCATTGAGTAATATGGATAAAAATAATTCGATTATTCGAAGAGTGCAAATGAAGCTATTCACAAAAGGATGAAATGAGAAACAAAGATTTGTTTTTAACTTTTGACGTAGTCAGGTTTGAATTTAGAAAATAAGGCGCGTCTTAACTTTTGACATTGCCTTGGTTGAATTCCGGAATTTAAGGGATTTAAAGAAAATCTTGAAGATCTATAAAATCTGATTCTTCGGGATTTATGGAAATTAAGATCTCTTTAATTAAATACAGTGATCTGCCCCGATTACTACGTCTGATATTTCCAGTATAAATTAAGCTCTTCCTTTCCATTATTCTCACCATTCTTATACTTTCTTTCTTAGTTCATACATCCAAAAGATTCTGAAAATGATTAATCCAGTTCTGATCCTTGTCCTCATCCTTACTATCGCAACAATCATTCTCCTTTTCCAACTTCCACCAGAGGAATCTGCTTTCTTCTACTTCGCCCTCGGGATTATAATGTTTTTAATTCTCCCGTGTCTTTATGTTGCGATAAACATTGATATACACGGTTTGTAATTTATGTGTTGTTATCGGACTTTATATTCTCCCTTATATTTCAAAGCTCTATGCTTTTGTTTTCTCTTCCCGACTTCAAGTCAAGCGAATAATGGTCCAGAATTTATAGATATAGAGTTTCGAATGATTATAATGTTCTAAGCATGAAGGAACGTGATAGCACGATTTGATTTTCAAATTTATCAACATCACGGAAGATAGAACCATCAAGAATACATTTTCTTGATTTGTTACGGAGTTAAGTAGGATGAAAGAGTTATGTAACATGGCACATGATGACGTTATGATCTGTGAATCATCACGTTTCATTTAGAAACTCAGCATGACTTACTGTAATATAATCACGTTGATCAAGTGTCATTATATTATACTAACTCATGCATCAGTTCCCATCATTACTACAATAACATTCATATTTTAAGCTTGAAAATTTACAGAATATAGAAACTATAGTTTCTATATGATGTAATACTGATAGCACGAAAAGATTAATGATTTCAGATAAGAATAGTTATAAAAATATCTCCAGAAATATGGAGGATATTTATAATGAAAGGTACGATAATATCTCAGAATATCTAAGATCAGAGGATGATAGAAACTATTGTCTGCAAGGGTTTAGAGTAAGGAGCAAGTTATTCACTATAGACTTTAGCAGACATTGAATTATTTGGATTCTTTGAAGTCAAACTTATTCTTTGTGATTTATCCACGGCTTTCTTCATAGTTTCGCATAATCTGCTTTTCGGTACTATATTTTCTATTGAATGTTTCCAATATATTGATACACAGGAAGCACGAAGAGGTATATAATTTCGGACGAGAATATTTATGAAAATATCCTCAGAAATATCAAAGATATTGATGATGATATTTTGGAATTTCTAAGTTCGACGGTTGATGGAGAAAGATTTTCCGCAAGATTTTAACATGACTTCGGAGCAAGATATTCTCTAAAGATTTCAACGGATCCAGAATTACCTGAATCCTTTGAATATAGGATTTGGTCCTTGTATTTGTCCTTGGTCTCCTTCATGGGTAACTCAATATGTTTTTCAATACCCAATTTTCTATCGAGCGTTCCTAACACTCCTTTCTTTATCATCAAACTTTTGTCCGTTTAGACCATCTACCATTTTTCCGTTTCCTCTGCATTTAATGCTATGATATCTGAATCATCGGTTATTAATCCGAGGTGGTTTCAGGAGAATTGTGTTTTTAGATGATTAAACGCTGATGGTAATATGATGGAATATGAAAGGTTACCTGGTAACAATAAAAGAGCACGCGTATATATAAACGTTATAATAAGGTTGTTTCGTACGAAAAGTCGAAGTTGACTTGTTGGAGCTGTGACAAAATTGGCTAATTTTGAAAAGGGATCGCAAAGTTGTTTTTGTTAATAAATGCCAAAGGATCTGACGCGGCTATGTGTTGAACTTTTACTCAATTGCCGAGAGTTTCTCAGGTGCATAACTATATGCATAAATCTTTCCTTCCGTAGATGAAGTGCGGTTGATTCATCCTATCGATTGAGGTGTTTTCAAGAATCATGAAAGGTTTGAACGCAGAATGTAATCGTGAAGATACAAATGAGGTTTAAGACGAAATCAAGTGGCAAACTTGAAGAATTGTTTAGTTTCATATGTTATATTCAATATTTTAATTCATTTTAATTGTCCAATATTATTAGTCCACAGTCGATAGTCCACAGTTGACAGTGCAATCATTCATATATAGTTTAATATATAATATTTGAATTAATTAATACGTATCGTGACCCGTGTACATGTCTCAGACTCGATCACAACTCAAAGTATATATATTATTATAGAATCTACCTCAACCCTGTATAGAGAACTCGATCATTACTGCATATAGAGTGTCTATGGTGATTCCAAATAATATATATAGATGTGTCGATATGATATGTCAAAACCTTGTATACGTGTCCCGATATTTAAAGTGCGTAAAATAAATAACAGAAATTAAATGACGATAAATAAAGTGCGTAAAGTAAATAACAGAAATTAAATGACAATAAATAAAATTGCGAGAATATAAATTGCGATAAATAAATTGCGATAAATAAAATGTAATACGAAATTAACAGTTAGCTAGAAACAGTTAGCTAGGATTTTGTTAGCGTGGTTTCTTAATAAAATTTAATATTGTTATTTAGTCTGTTTCTAATCAATTTTTATTGTGTCCATTATTTCTTCATTATGCCACTTGTTGGATTCTGATATGTCAAAATTCAAATATGAAATTGAATTTGAATGAAAATAGTTATTCTTTGGTGAATGGATAAGTATCCCGGTGGTTGTAAATAGGATAGTGAATAACTGTTGAATCAGATTCGAAGAATATACAGTGTAACTTATTAATGTGAAATTTAAATATTCCTCGGGTATTACCTACCCGTTAAAATATTTTTATTATTAACAGTTTGTACAAAAGAATTTTTAATTACAATCTTTATGAAAACATATATACATATATATTTTCTTCAAATGTAATCATGAATTTAATGAGTTAACATGATATTAAACTCATTTAGTTTTCAGTTGGAACTAGAATAAATAATCTCTAAAACATTAGAGATTACATAATCACCATGTCGAACGAAGATAACTGATGTAGAATGTCATGTAGAATGATGATTATACTCGAGGTATAGATTGAGATGTTGAGGCATGTGATATTGAAATTTGGGTTGTTGGTGGTACTGTTGGTGCCGGTGATTTGGATGAAGCTGGTACGTTTTGCACCATATTTTCCAAGACTACAACTTATGCGCGAAGTTCGTTAACTTCTTCTATTACACCGGGATGATTGTCGGTTCGGACGAGCGGATGAATGAGGTTTAGAATCTGAGATAGTATATGATCGTGATGAGATACTTTGGAAATGAGAGAGAAAATGGTGTCTCGAACAGGTTCGCCGGTAAACGTTTTAGGTTCATTGTCAAGAGGTGAATTTGGTTAGTGGAAATGATCGCCTTCTTCGCGTTTCCATTGATTAAGTCGACTACGAACCCATCTCCAATTCATTCAGAATAGATGATGGCTAATTGATCGATTCATTCCGGTTACTCTGCTTTCGGAGCTCGAGTTGAAATCCATATCGAAATAGCTGTCGGAATAACTATCGAAATAGCTATCGAAATCTGATGGACTCGAACTGGTTGAGGGATTCATCTCGTACGATCAGATGAAGGATTTTCGATAAGAAATAGATTATAGGATGTAGATTAGTACCCTGCAATACATAATTTACATATGCATATATAATACTAAAATCCCATAAGCTACGGAGGAATCTACGGAAGCTGTCAGGCAAAGGTAACAATAAAAGATACGCTAAGATATGAATTTAACTATACACTGTCTATGCAATAAAGGCAGTAAGACGTGTCTTAGACTTTAAGGATGATAAGCAAATAATTTTTCGATACTAAATGATAAGCAAAACTTTTGACATGCAAACACGGTCGAAGTCCAGACTCATTAATGCATTCTAACGACTATCAGTTAGACTCACTAATGCAAAACCTGGTTCGCTAAGACCACCGCTCTGATACCAACTGTGAAAATAAGAGAAGCTACAAAAGAAAAGGGCATTTAATTTTCTTTTCACATCTGAAATATTCGGGAAACTGGTTCTCTTATTAGGTCTGATGCATGCAATTATCATGTTCACCTGGGAGCGTGAAGATCAGATGAAGATGAAATACCCGCATCTATTTCCAGAAGATTCGTCAACACCTTCAACAGCTTAAAATTTCGGGACGAAATTTATTTAACGGGTAGGTACTGTAGTGACCCGAACTTTTCCATGTTTATATATATTAATTGAGATTGATGTTTACATGATTAAATGTTTCCAACATGTTAAGCAATCAAACTTGTTAAGACTTGATTAATTGAAATAGATTTCATATAGACAATTGACCACCCAAGTTGACCGGTGATTCACGAACGTTAAAACTTGTAAAAAAAAAACTATATGATGACATATATATGGTTATATATATAGTTAACATGATATTATGATAAGTAAACATATCATTAATTATATTAACAATGAACTACATATGTAAAAACAAGACTACTAACTTAATGATTTTGAAACGAGACATATATGTAACGTTTATCGTTGTAACGACATTTAATGTATATATATCATATTAAGAGATATTCGTACATCATAATATCATGATAATATAATAATTTAAAATCTCTTTTGTTATTATAAACATTGGGTTAACAACATTTAACAAGATCGTTAACCTAAAGGTTTCAAAACAACACTTACATGTAACGACTAACGATGACTTAACGACTCAGTTAAAATGTATATACATGTAGTGTTTTAATATGTATTTATACACTTTTGAAAGACTTCAATACACTTATCAAAATACTTCTACTTAACAAAAATGCTTACAATTACATTCTCGTTCAGTTTCATCAACAATTCTACTCGTATGCACCCGTATTCGTACTCGTACAATACACAGCTTTTAGATGTATGTACTATTGGTATATACACTCCAATGATCAGCTCTTAGCAGCCCATGTGAGTCACCTAACACATGTGGGAACCATCATTTGGCAACTAGCATGAAATATCTCATAAGATTACAAAAATATGAGTAATCATTCATGACTTATTTACATGAAAACAAAATTACATATCCTTTATATCTAATCCATACACCAACGACCAAAAACACCTACAAACACTTTCATTCTTCAATTTTCTTCATCTAATTGAACTCTCTCAAGTTCTATCTTCAAGTTCTAAGTGTTCTTCATAAATTCCAAAAGTTCTAGTTTCATAAAATCAAGAATACTTTCAAGTTTGCTAGCTCACTTCCAATCTTGTAAGGTGATCATCCAACCTCAAGAAATCTTTGTTTCTTACAGTAGGTTATCATTCTAATACAAGGTAATAATCATATTCAAACTTTGGTTCAATTTCTATAACTATAACAATCTTATTTCAAGTGATGATCTTACTTGAACTTGTTTTCGTGTCATGATTTTGCTTCAAGAACTTTGAGCCATCCAAGGATCCATTGAAGCTAGATCCATTTTTCTCTTTTCCAGTAGGTTCATCCAAGGAACTTAAGGTAGTAATGATGTTCATAACATCATTCGATTCATACATATAAAGCTATCTTATTCGAAGGTTTAAACTTGTAATCACTAGAACATAGTTTAGTTAATTCTAAACTATTTCGCAAACAAAAGTTAATCCTTCTAACTTGACTTTTAAAATCAACTAAACACATGTTCTATATCTATATGATATGCTAACTTAATGATTTAAAACCTGGAAACACGAAAAACACCGTAAAACCGGATTTACGCCGTCTTAGTAACACCGCGGGCTGTTTTGGGTTAGTTAATTAAAAACTATGATAAACTTTGATTTAAAAGTTGTTATTCTGAGAAAATGATTTTTATTATGAACATGAAACTATATCCAAAAATTATGGTTAAACTCAAAGTGGAAGTATGTTTTCTAAAATGGTCATCTAGACGTCGTTCTTTCGACTGAAATGACTACCTTTACAAAAACGACTTGTAACTTATTTTTCCGACTAGAAACCTATACTTTTTTTGTTTAGATTCATAAAATAGAGTTCAATATGAAACCATAGCAATTTGATTCACTCAAAACGGATTTAAAATGAAGAAGTTATGGGTAAAACAAGATTGGATAATTTTTCTCATTTTAGCTACGTGAAAATTGGTAACAAATCTATTCCAACCATAACTTAATCAACTTGTATTATATATTATGTAATCTTGAGATACCATAGACACGTATACAATGTTTCGACCTATCATGTCGACACATCTATATATATTTCGGAACAACCATAGACACTCTATATGTGAATGTTGGAGTTAGCTATACAGGGTTGAGGTTGATTCCAAAATATATATAGTTTGAGTTGTGATCAATACTGAGATACGTATACACTGGGTCGTGGATTGATTCAAGATAATATTTATCGATTTATTTCTGTACATCTAACTGTGGACAACTAGTTGTAGGTTACTAACGAGGACAGCTGACTTAATAAACTTAAAACATCAAAATATATTAAAAGTGTTGTAAATATATTTTGAACATACTTTGATATATATGTATATATTGTTATAGGTTCGTGAATCAACCAGTGGCCAAGTCTTACTTCCCGACGAAGTAAAAATCTGTGAAAGTGAGTTATAGTCCCACTTTTAAAATCTAATATTTTTGGGATGAGAATACATGCAGGTTTTATAAATGATTTACAAAATAGACACAAGTACGTGAAACTACATTCTATGGTTGAATTATCGAAATCGAATATGCCCCTTTTTATTAAGTCTGGTAATCTAAGAATTAGGGAACAGACACCCTAATTGACGCGAATCCTAAAGATAGATCTATTGGGCCTAACAAACCCCATCCAAAGTACCGGATGCTTTAGTACTTCGAAATTTATATCATATCCGAAGGGTGTCCCGGAATGATGGGGATATTCTTATATATGCATCTTGTTATTGTCGGTTACCAGGTGTTCACCATATGAATGATTTTTATCTCTATGTATGGGATGTGTATTGAAATATGAAATCTTGTGGTCTATTGTTACGATTTGATATATATAGGTTAAACCTATAACTCACCAACATTTTTGTTGACGTTTTAAGCATGTTTATTCTCTTGTTTTACCCATAACTTCTTCATTTTAAATCCGTTTTGAGTGAATCAAATTGCTATGGTTTCATCCAACCTTAATATTTTGGGTGAGTTATAATATAATTGTAGAGTACCCGTTCTTATTGATTTATCTATATGATATGCTAACTTAATGATTTAAAACCTGGAAACACGAAAAACACCATAAAACCGGATTTACGCCGTCGTAGTAACACCGCGGGCTGTTTTGGGTTAGTTAATTAAAAACTATGATAAACTTTGATTTAAAAGTTGTTATTCTGAGAAAATGATTTTTATTATGAACATGAAACTATATCCAAAAATTATGGTTAAACTCAAAGTGGAAGTATGTTTTCTAAAATGGTCATCTAGACGTCGTTCTTTCGACTGAAATGACTACCTTTACAAAAACGACTTGTAACTTATTTTTCCGACTATAAACCTATACTTTTTTTGTTTAGATTCATAAAATAGAGTTCAATATGAAACCATAGCAATTTGATTCACTCAAAACGGATTTAAAATGAAGAAGTTATGGGTAAAACAAGATTGGATAATTTTTCTCATTTTAGCTACGTGAAAATTGGTAACAAATCTATTCCAACCATAACTTAATCAACTTGTATTATATATTATGTAATCTTGAGATACGTAGATTATCAAATAATGATAATCTATAATATCCTGTTTACACACGACCATTACATAATGGTTTACAATACAAATATGTTACAACGAAAAAAAGTTTCTTGAATGCAGTTTTTACACAATATCATACAAGCATGGACTTCAAATCTCGTCCTTATTTAAGTATGCGATAGCGGAAGCTCTTAATAATCACCTGAGAATAAACATGCTTAAAATGTCAACAAAAAATGTTGGTGAGTTATAGGTTTAACCTATATATTATCAAATCATAATAATAGACCACAAGATTTCATATTTCAATACACATCCCATACATAGAGATAAAAATCATTCATATGGTGAACACCTGGTAACCGACATTAACAAGATGCATATTTAAGAATATCCCCATCATTCCGGGACACCCTTCGGATATGATATAAATTTCGAAGTACTAAAGCATCCGGTACTTTGGATGGGGTTTGTTAGGCCCAATAGATCTATCTTTAGGATTCGCGTCAATTAGGGTGTCTGTTCCCTAATTCTTAGATTACCAGACTTAATAAAAAGGGGCATATTCGATTTTGATAATTCAACCATAGAATGTAGTTTCACGTACTTGTGTCTATTTTGTAAATCATTTATAAAACCTGCATGTATTCTCATCCCAAAAATATTAGATTTTAAAAGTGGGACTATAACTCACCAACATTTTTTGTTGACATTTTAAGCATGTTTATTCTCAGGTGATTATTAAGAGCTTCCGCTATCGCATACTTAAATAAGGACGAGATTTGAAGTCCATGCTAGTATGATATTGTGTAAAAACTGCATTCAAGAAACTTTTTTTCGTTGTAACATATTTGTATTGTAAACCATTATGTAATGGTCGTGTGTAAACAGGATATTATAGATTATCATTATTTGATAATCTACGTAAAGCTTTTTAAACCTTTATTGATGAAATAAAGGTTATGGTTTGTTTAAAAATGAATGCAGTCTTTGAAAAACGTCTCATATAGAGGTCAAAACCTCGCAACGAAATCAATTAATATGGAACGTTTTTAATCAATAAGAACGGGACATTTCAGTTGGTATTAATCAACGAATCATGATAATATAATAATTTAAAATCTCTTTTGTTATTATAAACATTGGGTTAACAACATTTAACAAGATCGTTAACCTAAAGGTTTCAAAACAACACTTACATGTAACGACTAACGATGACTTAACGACTCAGTTAAAATGTATATACATGTAGTGTTTTAATATGTATTTATACACTTTTGAAAGACTTCAATACACTTATCAAAATACTTCTACTTAACAAAAATGCTTACAATTACATTCTCGTTCAGTTTCATCAACAATTCTACTCGTATGCACCCGTATTCGTACTCGTACAATACACAGCTTTTAGATGTATGTACTATTGGTATATACACTCCAATGATCAGCTCTTAGCAGCCCATGTGAGTCACCTAACACATGTGGGAACCATCATTTGGCAACTAGCATGAAATATCTCATAAGATTACAAAAATATGAGTAATCATTCATGACTTATTTACATGAAAACAAAATTACATATCCTTTATATCTAATCCATACACCAACGACCAAAAACACCTACAAACACTTTCATTCTTCAATTTTCTTCATCTAATTGAACTCTCTCAAGTTCTATCTTCAAGTTCTAAGTGTTCTTCATAAATTCCAAAAGTTCTAGTTTCATAAAATCAAGAATACTTTCAAGTTTGCTAGCTCACTTCCAATCTTGTAAGGTGATCATCCAACCTCAAGAAATCTTTGTTTCTTACAGTAGGTTATCATTCTAATACAAGGTAATAATCATATTCAAACTTTGGTTCAATTTCTATAACTATAACAATCTTATTTCAAGTGATGATCTTACTTGAACTTGTTTTCGTGTCATGATTTTGCTTCAAGAACTTTGAGCCATCCAAGGATCCATTGAAGCTAGATCCATTTTTCTCTTTTCCAGTAGGTTCATCCAAGGAACTTAAGGTAGTAATGATGTTCATAACATCATTCGATTCATACATATAAAGCTATCTTATTCGAAGGTTTAAACTTGTAATCACTAGAACATAGTTTAGTTAATTCTAAACTATTTCGCAAACAAAAGTTAATCCTTCTAACTTGACTTTTAAAATCAACTAAACACATGTTCTATATCTATATGATATGCTAACTTAATGATTTAAAACCTGGAAACACGAAAAACACCGTAAAACCGGATTTACGCCGTCTTAGTAACACCGCGGGCTGTTTTGGGTTAGTTAATTAAAAACTATGATAAACTTTGATTTAAAAGTTGTTATTCTGAGAAAATGATTTTTATTATGAACATGAAACTATATCCAAAAATTATGGTTAAACTCAAAGTGGAAGTATGTTTTCTAAAATGGTCATCTAGACGTCGTTCTTTCGACTGAAATGACTACCTTTACAAAAACGACTTGTAACTTATTTTTCCGACTAGAAACCTATACTTTTTTTGTTTAGATTCATAAAATAGAGTTCAATATGAAACCATAGCAATTTGATTCACTCAAAACGGATTTAAAATGAAGAAGTTATGGGTAAAACAAGATTGGATAATTTTTCTCATTTTAGCTACGTGAAAATTGGTAACAAATCTATTCCAACCATAACTTAATCAACTTGTATTATATATTATGTAATCTTGAGATACCATAGACACGTATACAATGTTTCGACCTATCATGTCGACACATCTATATATATTTCGGAACAACCATAGACACTCTATATGTGAATGTTGGAGTTAGCTATACAGGGTTGAGGTTGATTCCAAAATATATATAGTTTGAGTTGTGATCAATACTGAGATACGTATACACTGGGTCGTGGATTGATTCAAGATAATATTTATCGATTTATTTCTGTACATCTAACTGTGGACAACTAGTTGTAGGTTACTAACGAGGACAGCTGACTTAATAAACTTAAAACATCAAAATATATTAAAAGTGTTGTAAATATATTTTGAACATACTTTGATATATATGTATATATTGTTATAGGTTCGTGAATCAACCAGTGGCCAAGTCTTACTTCCCGACGAAGTAAAAATCTGTGAAAGTGAGTTATAGTCCCACTTTTAAAATCTAATATTTTTGGGATGAGAATACATGCAGGTTTTATAAATGATTTACAAAATAGACACAAGTACATGAAACTACATTCTATGGTTGAATTATCGAAATCGAATATGCCCCTTTTTATTAAGTCTGGTAATCTAAGAATTAGGGAACAGACACCCTAATTGACGCGAATCCTAAAGATAGATCTATTGGGCCTAACAAACCCCATCCAAAGTACCGGATGCTTTAGTACTTCGAAATTTATATCATATCCGAAGGGTGTCCCGGAATGATGGGGATATTCTTATATATGCATCTTGTTATTGTCGGTTACCAGGTGTTCACCATATGAATGATTTTTATCTCTATGTATGGGATGTGTATTGAAATATGAAATCTTGTGGTCTATTGTTACGATTTGATATATATAGGTTAAACCTATAACTCACCAACATTTTTGTTGACGTTTTAAGCATGTTTATTCTCAGGTGATTATTAAGAGCTTCCGCTGTCGCATACTTAAATAAGGACAAGATTTGGAGTCCATGCTTGTATGATATTGTGCATTCATTTTAAAACAAACCATAACCTTTATTTCATCAATAAAGGTTTAAAAAGCTTTACGTAGATTATCAAATAATGATAATCTATAATATCCTGTTTACACACGACCATTACATAATGGTTTACAATACAAATATGTTACAACGAAAAAAAGTTTCTTGAATGCAGTTTTTACACAATATCATACAAGCATGGACTTCAAATCTCGTCCTTATTTAAGTATGCGATAGCGGAAGCTCTTAATAATCACCTGAGAATAAACATGCTTAAAATGTCAACAAAAAATGTTGGTGAGTTATAGGTTTAACCTATATATTATCAAATCATAATAATAGACCACAAGATTTCATATTTCAATACACATCCCATACATAGAGATAAAAATCATTCATATGGTGAACACCTGGTAACCGACAATAACAAGATGCATATATAAGAATATCCCCATCATTCCGGGACACCCTTCGGATATGATATAAATTTCGAAGTACTAAAGCATCCGGTACTTTGGATGGGGTTTGTTAGGCCCAATAGATCTATCTTTAGGATTCGCGTCAATTAGGGTGTCTGTTCCCTAATTCTTAGATTACCAGACTTAATAAAAAGGGGCATATTCGATTTCGTTAATTCAACCATAGAATGTAGTTTCACGTACTTGTGTCTATTTTGTAAATCATTTATAAAACCTGCATGTATTCTCATCCCAAAAATATTAGATTTTAAAAGTGGGACTATAACTCACTTTCAGAGATTTTTACTTCGCCGGGAAGTAAGACTTGGCCACTGGTTGATTCACGAACCTATAACAATATATACATATATATCAAAGTATGTTCAAAATATATTTACAACACTTTTAATATATTTTGATGTTTTAAGTTTATTAAGTCAGCTGTCCTCGTTAGTAACCTACAACTAGTTGTCCACAGTTAGATGTACAGAAAAATAAATCGATAAATATTATCTTGAATCAATCCACGACCCAGTGTATACGTATCTCAGTATTGATCACAACTCAAACTATATATATTTTGGAATCAACCTCAACCCTGTATAGCTAACTCCAACATTCACATATAGAGTGTCTATGGTTGTTCCGAAATATATATAGATGTGTCGACATGATAGGTCGAAACATTGTATACGTGTCTATGGTATCTCAAGATTACATAATATACAATACAAGTTGATTAAGTTATGGTTGGAATAGATTTGTTACCAATTTTCACGTAGCTAAAATGAGAAAAATTATCCAATCTTGTTTTACCCATAACTTCTTCATTTTAAATCCGTTTTGAGTGAATCAAATTGCTATGGTTTCATATTGAACTCTATTTTATGAATCTAAACAGAAAAAGTATAGGTTTATAGTCGAAAAAATAAGTTACAAGTCGTTTTTGTAAAGGTAGTCATTTCAGTCGAAAGAACGACGTCTAGATGACCATTTTAGAAAACATACTTTCACTTTGAGTTTAACCATAATTTTTGGATATAGTTTCATGTTCATAATAAAAATCATTTTCTCAGAATAACAACTTTTAAATCAAAGTTTATCATAGTTTTTAATTAACTAACCCAAAACAGCCCGCGGTGTTACTACGACGGCGTAAATCCGGTTTTACGGTGTTTTCGTGTTTCCAGGTTTTAAATCATTAAGTTAGCATATCATATAGATATAGAACATGTGTTTAGTTGATTTTAAAAGTCAAGTTAGAAGGATTAACTTTTGTTTGCGAACAAGTTTAGAATTAACTAAACTATGTTCTAGTGATTACAAATTTAAACCTTCGAATAAGATAGCTTTATATGTATGAATCGAATGATGTTATGAACATCATTACTACCTTAAGTTCCTTGGATAAATCTACTGGAAAAGAGAAAAATGGATCTAGCTTCAATGGATCCTTGGATGGCTCGAAGTTCTTGAAGCAGAATCATGACACGAAAACAAGTTCAAGTAAGATCATCACTTGAAATAAGATTGTTATAGTT
This sequence comes from Rutidosis leptorrhynchoides, assembly GCF_046630445.1. NCBI lineage: Eukaryota > Viridiplantae > Streptophyta > Magnoliopsida > Asterales > Asteraceae > Rutidosis > Rutidosis leptorrhynchoides. Next base: position 554,232,879 of record NC_092336.1, on the reverse strand, counting down.
ATAGAAATTGAACCAAAGTTTGAATATGATTATTACCTTGTATTAGAATGATAACCTACTGTAAGAAACAAAGATTTCTTGAGGTTGGATGATCACCTTACAAGATTGGAAGTGAGCTAGCAAACTTGAAAGTATTCTTGATTTTATGAAACTAGAACTTTTGGAGTTTATGAAGAACACTTAGAACTTGAAGATAGAACTTGAGAGAGATCAATTAGATGAATAAAATTGAAGAATGAAAGTGTTTGTAGGTGTTTTTGGTCGTTGGTGTATGGATTAGATATAAAGGATATGTAATTTTGTTTTCATGTAAATAAGTCATGAATGATTACTCATATTTTTGTAATTTTATGAGATATTTCATGCTAGTTGCCAAATGATGGTTCCCACATGTGTTAGGTGACTCACATGGGCTGCTAAGAGCTGATCATTGGAGTGTATATACCAATAGTACATACATCTAAAAGCTGTGTATTGTACGAGTACGAATACGGGTGCATACGAGTAGAATTGTTGATGAAACTGAACGAGGATGTAATTGTAAGCATTTTTGTTAAGTAGAAGTATTTTGATAAGTGTATTGAAGTCTTTCAAAAGTGTATAAATACATATTAAAACACTACATGTATATACATTTTAACTGAGTCGTTAAGTCATCGTTAGTCGTTACATGTAAATGTTGTTTTGAAACCTTTAGGTTAACGATCTTGTTAAATGTTGTTAACCCAATGTTTATAATATCAAAAGAGATTTTAAATTATTATATTATCATGATATTATGATGTACGAATATCTCTTAATATGATATATATACATTAAATGTCGTTACAACGATAATCGTTACATATATGTCTCGCTTCAAAATCATTAAGTTAGTAGTCTTGTTTTTACATATGTAGTTCATTGTTAATATACTTAATGATATGTTTACTTATCATAATATAATGTTAACTATATATATAACCATATATATGTCATCATATAGTTTTTACAAGTTTTAACGTTCGTGAATCACCGGTGAACTTGGGTGGTCAATTGTCTATATGAAACCTATTTCAATTAATCAAGTCTTAACAAGTTTGATTGCTTAACATGTTGGAAACATTTAATCATGTAAATATCAATCTCAATTAATATATATAAACATGGAAAAGTTCGGGTCACTACAGTACCTACCCGTTAAATAAATTTCGTCCCGAAATTTTAAGCTGTTGAAGGTGTTGACGAATCTTCTGGAAATAGATGCGGGTATTTCTTCTTCATCTGATCTTCACGCTCCCAGGTGAACTCAGGTCCTCTACGAGCATTCCATCGAACTTTAACAATTGGTATCTTGTTTTGCTTAAGTCTTTTAACCTCACGATCCATTATTTCGACGGGTTCTTCGATGAATTGAAGTTTTTCGTTGATTTGGATTTCATCTAACGGAATAGTGAGATCTTCTTTAGAAAAACATTTCTTTAAATTCGAGACGTGGAAAGTGTTATGTACAGCCGCGAGTTGTTGAGGTAACTCTAGTCGGTAAGCTACTGGTCCGATACGATCAATAATCTTGAATGGTCCAATATACCTTGGATTTAATTTCCCTCGTTTACCAAATCGAACAACGCCTTTCCAAGGTGCAACTTTAAGCATGACCATCTCTCCAATTTCAAATTCTATATCTTTTCTTTTAATGTCAGCGTAGCTCTTTTGTCGACTTTGGGCGGTTTTCAACCGTTGTTGAATTTGGATGATCTTCTCGGTAGTTTCTTGTATAATCTCCGGACCCGTAATCTGTCTATCCCCCACTTCACTCCAACAAATCGGAGACCTGCACTTTCTACCATAAAGTGCTTCAAACGGCGCCATCTCAATGCTTGAATGGTAGCTGTTGTTGTAGGAAAATTCTGCTAACGGTAGATGTCGATCCCAACTGTTTCCGAAATCAATAACACATGCTCGTAGCATGTCTTCAAGCGTTTGTATCGTCCTTTCGCTCTGCCCATCAGTTTGTGGATGATAGGCAGTACTCATGTCTAGACGAGTTCCTAATGCTTGCTGTAATGTCTGCCAGAATCTTGAAATAAATCTGCCATCCCTATCAGAGATAATAGAGATTGGTATTCCATGTCTGGAGATGACTTCCTTCAAATACAGTCGTGCTAACTTCTCCATCTTGTCATCTTCTCTTATTGGCAAGAAGTGTGCTGATTTGGAGAGACGGTCAACTATTACCCAAATAGTATCAAAACCACTTGCAGTCCTTGGCAATTTAGTGATGAAATCCATGGTAATGTTTTCCCATTTCCATTCCGGGATTTCGGGTTGTTGAAGTAGACCTGATGGTTTCTGATGCTCAGCTTTGACCTTAGAACACGTCAAACATTCTCCTACGTATTTAGCAACATCGGCTTTCATACCCGGCCACCAAAAATGTTTCTTGAGATCCTTGTACATCTTCCCCGTTCCAGGATGTATTGAGTATCTGGTTTTATGAGCTTCCCTAAGTACCATTTCTCTCATATCTCCAAATTTTGGTACCCAAATCCTTTCAGCCCTATACCGGGTTCCGTCTTCCCGAATATTAAGATGCTTCTTCGATCCTTTGGGTATTTCATCCTTTAAATTTCCCTCTTTTAAAACTCCTTGTTGCGCCTCCTTTATTTGAGTAGTAAGGTTATTATGAATCATTATATTCATAGATTTTACTCGAATGGGTTCTCTGTCCTTCCTGCTCAAGGCATTGGCTACCACATTTGCCTTCCCCGGGTGGTAACGAATCTCAAAGTCGTAATCATTCAATAATTCAATCCACCTACGCTGCCTCATATTCAGCTGTTTCTGATTAAATATGTGTTGAAGACTTTTGTGGTCGGTATATATAATACTTTTGACCCCATATAAGTAGTGCCTCCAAGTCTTTAATGCAAAAACAACCGCGCCTAATTCCAAATCATGCGTCGTATAATTTTGTTCGTGAATCTTCAATTGTCTAGACGCATAAGCAATCACCTTCGTTCGTTGCATTAATACACAATCGAGACCTTGCTTTGATGCATCACAATAAATCACAAAATCATCATTCCCTTCAGGCAATGACAATATAGGTGCCGTAGTTAGCTTTTTCTTCAATAACTGAAACGCTTTCTCTTGTTCATCATTCCATTCAAATTTCTTCCCTTTATGCGTTAATGCAGTCAAGGGTTTTGCTATTCTGGAAAAGTCTTGGATGAACCTTCTGTAGTAACCAGCTAGTCCTAAAAACTGGCGTATGTGTTTCGGAGTTTTCGGGGTTTCCCACTTTTCAACAGTTTCTATCTTTGCCGGATCCACCTTAATACCTTCTTTGTTCACTATGTGACCGAGGAATTGAACTTCTTCCAACCAAAATGCACACTTTGAAAACTTAGCGTACAATTCTTCCTTCCTCAATACTTCTAACACCTTTCTCAAATGTTCACCGTGTTCTTGGTCATTCTTTGAGTAAATAAGTATGTCATCAATGAAAACAATGACAAACTTGTCAAGGTATGGTCCACACACTCGGTTCATAAGGTCCATGAACACAGCTGGTGCATTAGTTAAACCAAACGGCATGACCATAAACTCGTATTGACCGTAACGTGTTCTGAAAGCAGTCTTTGGAATATCATCTTCTTTCACCCGCATTTGATGATACCCGGAACGTAAGTCAATCTTTGAATAAACAGACGAGCCTTGTAGTTGATCAAATAAGTCGTCGATTCTCGGTAGTGGGTAGCGGTTCTTGATGGTAAGTTTGTTTAACTCTCGGTAGTCGATACATAACCTGAATGTACCATCTTTCTTCTTGACAAACAAAACAGGAGCTCCCCACGGTGATGTGCTTGGTCGAATGAAACCACGCTCTAAAAGTTCTTGTAATTGGCTTTGCAGTTCTTTCATCTCGCTGGGTGCGAGTCTGTAAGGAGCACGAGCTATTGGTGCAGCTCCTGGTACAAGATCTATTTGAAATTCAACGGATCGATGTGGGGGTAATCCCGGTAATTCTTTCGGAAATACATCGGGAAATTCTTTTGCAATGGGAACATCATTGATGCTCTTTTCTTCAGTTTGTACTTTCTCGACGTGTGCTAGAACAGCATAGCAACCTTTTCTTATTAGTTTTTGTGCCTTCAAATTACTAATAAGATGTAGCTTCGTGTTGCCCTTTTCTCCGTACACCATTAAGGGTTTTCCTTTTTCTCGTATAATGCGAATTGCATTTTTGTAACAAACGATCTCCGCTTTCACTTCTTTCAACCAGTCCATACCGATTATCACATCAAAACTCCCTAACTCTATGGGTATCAAATCAATCTTAAATGTTTCGCTAACCAGTTTAATTTCTCGATTCCGACATATATTATCTGCTGAAATTAATTTACCATTTGCTAATTCGAGTAAAAATTTACTATCCAAAGGCGTCAATGGACAACTTAATTTAGCACAAAAATCTCTACTCATATAGCTTCTATCCGCACCCGAATCAAATAAAACGTAAGCAGATTTATTGTCAATAAGAAACGTACCCGTAACTTAATCTAATATTAGACATATAAATCAATAAATTAGAATATTACATTATAAAAATATTTTTAAAATATATTATAAAATAGTTCTTAATAATATTATTTCAATCAATTATTATATATTAATTAATTAAATATTATATATGATCTATTAAATATTATATTAATAAATAATTAATATGTTTATAATTATTAATTTTTATATAATATTATATTAAAATAAGTATATTATTATATATTAATATATTAAAATATAACATATATATTAAATTATTAAATAGTTATATATAATTTATCAAATTAGTAATAATATTTTGTAATATATTAAATATATAAATAAGATGTATTTCCTAATGCGTTTGTGAAAGGATTACCAGAAAGAATCCAAGAAGATATAAGTTCACATGAGCCCGCCTCCATACAACAGGCATGTAGAATGGCTCACAAACTAGTGAACCAGATTGAAGAAAGAATTAAAGAACAGACTGGTGAAGAGGCCAATGTGAAGCAAGTCAAAAGAAAGTGGGAGGAAAACGGTGATAAGAATCACCAATACAACAACAACAGCAATTACAACAATAATCGCAACAATTATCCCAACAATCGCAACATCAATCGCAACTACAACAAATGGCCCAACAACAACAACAACAACAACAGCAACTACAACAATCATCCCAACAACAATAATAACCGCAACAATAACAACAATCAGAAGCAGCTATGCCAAAGGTGTGAAAAGTATCACTCGGGGTTCTGCACCAAATTTTGCAACAAGTGTAAAAGAAATGGTCATAGCGTGGCGAAGTGTGAGGTCTACGGACCAGGGGTTAATAGAACGAAAGGAACAAATGGTGTTGGAACGAGTAATGGCGGAGCAAGTAGTGTCGGAGCAAGTTATGCCAATGTAGTTTGTTATAAATGTGGAAAACCGGGCCACATTATTAGAAATTGCCCGAACCAGGAGAACACGAATGGACAAGGCCGCGGAAGAGTTTTCAATATTAATGCGGCAGAGGCACAGGAAGACCCGGAGCTTGTTACGGGTACGTTTCTTATTGACAATAAATCTGCTTACGTTTTATTTGATTCGGGTGCGGATAGAAGCTATATGAGTAGAGATTTTTGTGCTAAATTAAGTTGTCCATTGACGCCTTTGGATAGTAAATTTTTACTCGAATTAGCAAATGGTAAATTAATTTCAGCAGATAATATATGTCGGAATCGAGAAATTAAACTGGTTAGCGAAACATTTAAGATTGATTTGATACCCATAGAGTTAGGGAGTTTTGATGTGATAATCGGTATGGACTGGTTGAAAGAAGTGAAAGCGGAGATCGTTTGTTACAAAAATGCAATTCGCATTATACGAGAAAAAGGAAAACCCTTAATGGTGTACGGAGAAAAGGGCAACACGAAGCTACATCTTATTAGTAATTTGAAGGCACAAAAACTAATAAGAAAAGGTTGCTATGCTGTTCTAGCACACGTCGAGAAAGTACAAACTGAAGAAAAGAGCATCAATGATGTTCCCATTGCAAAAGAATTTCCCGACAGGCTGCGGCTATGTTTGAAGCTAGAAAAGTACAGAATTCCTCTTCATTCATATTCACGGTGTGTCGAGTAGTCGGTGCCATTTCCTTCAAAATAGTTAAATGGAACAAGTTAATCATACAGAATATTAAGAGTAGTTAATAGTATTTCGTAGCATAATATGAACTCATTTATAAAAGCTTTTTCTTCATATTAGCGTTTTATAAGTTTAAATTCGGGTAGTACCTACCCGTTAAGTTCATACTTAGTAGCTAATATACAATTCAACTACTACAATTCTATATGAAAAACTGATTATAATAATATTTCGCGTTCAAACTTTTATACAAAATATATCAAAATATAATATTAATAAATTATATTATAATATACAATAAAAATATGTTATTAAATATGTACTATTAAATAATTAATATTACTAATATATTATAATATATATATTTAAAACCAGATACTCAATACATCCTGGAACGGGGAAGATGTACAAGGATCTCAAGAAACATTTTTGGTGGCCGGGTATGAAAGCCGATGTTGCTAAATACGTAGGAGAATGTTTGACGTGTTCTAAGGTCAAAGCTGAGCATCAGAAACCATCAGGTCTACTTCAACAACCCGAAATCCCGGAATGGAAATGGGAAAACATTACCATGGATTTCATCACTAAATTGCCAAGGACTGCAAGTGGTTTTGATACTATTTGGGTAATAGTTGACCGTCTCTCCAAATCAGCACACTTCTTGCCAATAAGAGAAGATGACAAGATGGAGAAGTTAGCACGACTGTATTTGAAGGAAGTCATCTCCAGACATGGAATACCAATCTCTATTATCTCTGATAGGGATGGCAGATTTATTTCAAGATTCTGGCAGACATTACAGCAAGCATTAGGAACTCGTCTAGACATGAGTACTGCCTATCATCCACAAACTGATGGGCAGAGCGAAAGGACGATACAAACGCTTGAAGACATGCTACGAGCATGTGTTATTGATTTCAACTAATAATTAATATTACTATATTAATATTATTAAATTATAATAATTAATATAGTAATTAATATATTTAAATATACTAATATATAATTTTATATTAATATAGTTATAATATTAGTAATATTGTCTATAATATTTTAATAATAATAATTGTCTGTTCATCAGTGTGTACGAAATATTCTCTAAGAAGAATCGAAACCGGAAGAAGAATCGGAACCGGAAGAAGAATCGGAACCGGATGAAGAAATAGAACCGGTGGGGGAAATAATAAAACGGTTAAGTAAAAGAAAATCCTCCACCAACCGACCAAAGTTAATTATGGTCAATGGTGTTTCCGCCAAGGAAGCAAAATATTGGGAGGATTACCAATTCTCCGATGAATCGGATTCCGACGAGAATTCCGATGATGTTATAGAAATTACCCCAACTGAATTTAAAAAGGCAAAAGAAAATAATAAGGGAAAGGGCATAAAAATAGAGAAATCTAATTCCAACCCCGATGAACTTTATATGTATCGTCAACCCCCGAAGTCCTTAAGTTGTAACAATGACCCGGGAACCTCTAAACCACCAGGTTTTTCTAAACCAATGTGGACAACGACGGCTCGTATTAGGGGAACATCATATATCCCTAGAAACTTGGCAAAACGAACCAAAACCGAAGAAGAAGAAACGAGCGAGTCGGAATAAGATAGTTGTATTCGTGTGGTGTAATATATGTAATATAGTGTTCTTATGCTTTATGTAAAAATTGCTTGTATTAATAAGTATTTTTTTATGAATCTAACTCTTGTCTATTTTACAGTTTAAAAACACAAAATGGATAGACAACCCAATATTTTAAGAGACCTACCCGGAGACATGATTGATGAAATCTTGTCTAGAGTCGGCCAGAATTCTTCGGCACAACTATTTAAGGCGAGATCAGTTTGTAAGATATTCGAAGAACGTTCCAAGAATGTCTTGGTTTATAAGAGACTTTCGTTTGAAAGATGGGGGATATCACATTGGGAAACCCATAAGTTACGATGTGTTTACTTTGACGCATATATTGCGGGGAACCCAAATGCTATTTTACGCAACGGGTTAAGAAATTATTTTGACTCAATATATCCGAATATTGGACTTCGTGATTTAGAAAAAGCGGCTAACATGCAACATAAAGAAGCATGTTATGCTTACGGATTAGTAATGTTCGCTTCTCACCAAAGTGAGAACAAGAACATCGGGCTACAACTATTAAACAAAACGTTTCCACAAGTGACGGAGTCGGTAATTGGGGTAAGAAATGAGGTTTTTAGATTATTACGGGACTGTTGGACATTACGTAACCCTCGTCCCTTTGACGACGTTACAACACGCTGTCTTATCAACGGCCATAACGGTTATGTTGCACAAGACCAAGGATGGGAAGTAGTCCTAGTAAAACCAGAATGCATGACTTGTTTCTGGACGTATGAATTACGTGTCTTTATTGCCTTTGCTGAACGACTTGTGTACTAGCTTGAATTATCTTCACAACTATCTTGTATCAAAGTTATTGTGTACTATATTTCATGCTTTATGTAAAATAAGCGGTATTGTAAGTTTGTAAAATATTGTATAAAAGTTTGAACGCGAAATATTATTATAATCAGTTTTTCATATAGAATTGTAGTAGTTGAATTGTATATTAGCTACTAAGTATGAACTTAACGGGTAGGTACTACCCGAATTTAAACTTATAAAACGCTAATATGAAGAAAAAGCTTTTATAAATGAGTTCATATTATGCTACGAAATACTATTAACTACTCTTAATATTCTGTATGATTAACTTGTTCCATTTAACTATTTTGAAGGAAATGGCACCGACTACTCGACACACCGTGAATATGAATGAAGAGGAATTCCGTACTTTTCTAGCTTCAAACATAGCCGCAGTACAGGCTGCGCTACATACCAACAATAACCTTGGATCTAGCAGTACAGGAAATCGTGTAGGATGCACCTTCAAAGAATTCACTGCCTGCAAACCTTTAGAATTTGATGGAACCGAAGGACCGATCGGATTGAAACGGTGGACCGAGAAGGTCGAATCGGTGTTTGCCATAAGTAAGTGTACTGAAGAGGACAAAGTAAAGTACGCTACGCATACCTTCACAGGTTCTGCGTTAACATGGTGGAATACCTATCTAGAGCAAGTGGGACAAGACGATGCGTACGCACTACCGTGGTCAACATTCAAGCACTTGATGAACGAGAAGTACCGTCCCAGAACCGAGGTCAATAAGCTCAAGACATAACTTAGAGGGTTACGAACCCAAGGATTTGATATTACAACGTACGAAAGACGATTCACAGAATTGTGCCTATTGTGTCCGGGAGCATTCGAAGATGAGGAAGAGAAGATCGACGCGTTTGTGAAAGGATTACCAGAAAGAATCCAAGAAGATATAAGTTCACATGAGCCCGCCTCCATACAACAGGCATGTAGAATGGCTCACAAACTAGTGAACCAGATTGAAGAAAGAATTAAAGAACAGACTGGTGAAGAGGCCAATGTGAAGCAAGTCAAAAGAAAGTGGGAGGAAAACGGTGATAAGAATCACCAATACAACAACAACAGCAATTACAACAATAATCGCAACAATTATCCCAACAATCGCAACATCAATCGCAACTACAACAAATGGCCCAACAACAACAACAACAACAACAGCAACTACAACAATCATCCCAACAACAATAATAACCGCAACAATAACAACAATCAGAAGCAGCTATGCCAAAGGTGTGAAAAGTATCACTCGGGGTTCTGCACCAAATTTTGCAACAAGTGTAAAAGAAATGGTCATAGCGTGGCGAAGTGTGAGGTCTACGGACCAGGGGTTAATAGAACGAAAGGAACAAATGGTGTTGGAACGAGTAATGGCGGAGCAAGTAGTGTCGGAGCAAGTTATGCCAATGTAGTTTGTTATAAATGTGGAAAACCGGGCCACATTATTAGAAATTGCCCGAACCAGGAGAACACGAATGGACAAGGCCGCGGAAGAGTTTTCAATATTAATGCGGCAGAGGCACAGGAAGACCCGGAGCTTGTTACGGGTACGTTTCTTATTGACAATAAATCTGCTTACGTTTTATTTGATTCGGGTGCGGATAGAAGCTATATGAGTAGAGATTTTTGTGCTAAATTAAGTTGTCCATTGACGCCTTTGGATAGTAAATTTTTACTCGAATTAGCAAATGGTAAATTAATTTCAGCAGATAATATATGTCGGAATCGAGAAATTAAACTGGTTAGCGAAACATTTAAGATTGATTTGATACCCATAGAGTTAGGGAGTTTTGATGTGATAATCGGTATGGACTGGTTGAAAGAAGTGAAAGCGGAGATCGTTTGTTACAAAAATGCAATTCGCATTATACGAGAAAAAGGAAAACCCTTAATGGTGTACGGAGAAAAGGGCAACACGAAGCTACATCTTATTAGTAATTTGAAGGCACAAAAACTAATAAGAAAAGGTTGCTATGCTGTTCTAGCACACGTCGAGAAAGTACAAACTGAAGAAAAGAGCATCAATGATGTTCCCATTGCAAAAGAATTTCCCGATGTATTTCCGAAAGAATTACCGGGATTACCCCCACATCGATCCGTTGAATTTCAAATAGATCTTGTACCAGGAGCTGCACCAATAGCTCGTGCTCCTTACAGACTCGCACCCAGCGAGATGAAAGAACTGCAAAGCCAATTACAAGAACTTTTAGAGCGTGGTTTCATTCGACCAAGCACATCACCGTGGGGAGCTCCTGTTTTGTTTGTCAAGAAGAAAGATGGTACATTCAGGTTGTGTATCGACTACCGAGAGTTGAACAAACTTACCATCAAGAACCGCTACCCACTACCGAGAATCGACGACTTATTTGATCAACTACAAGGCTCGTCTGTTTATTCAAAGATTGACTTACGTTCCGGGTATCATCAAATGCGGGTGAAAGAAGATGATATTCCAAAGACTGCTTTCAGAACACGTTACGGTCATTACGAGTTTATGGTCATGCCGTTTGGTTTAACTAATGCACCAGCTGTGTTCATGGACCTTATGAACCGAGTGTGTGGACCATACCTTGACAAGTTTGTCATTGTTTTCATTGATGACATACTTATTTACTCAAAGAATGACCAAGAACACGGTGAACATTTGAGAAAGGTGTTAGAAGTATTGAGAAAGGAAGAATTGTACGCTAAGTTTTCAAAGTGTGCATTTTGGTTGGAAGAAGTTCAATTCCTCGGTCACATAGTGAACAAAGAAGGTATTAAGGTGGATCCGGCAAAGATAGAAACTGTTGAAAAGTGGGAAACCCCGAAAACTCCGAAACACATACGCCAGTTTTTAGGACTAGCTGGTTACTACAGAAGGTTCATCCAAGACTTTTCCAGAATAGCAAAACCCTTGACTGCATTAACGCATAAAGGGAAGAAATTTGAATGGAATGATGAACAAGAGAAAGCGTTTCAGTTATTGAAGAAAAAGCTAACTACGGCACCTATATTGTCATTGCCTGAAGGGAATGATGATTTTGTGATTTATTGTGATGCATCAAAGCAAGGTCTCGATTGTGTATTAATGCAACGAACGAAGGTGATTGCTTATGCGTCTAGACAATTGAAGATTCACGAACAAAATTATACGACGCATGATTTGGAATTAGGCGCGGTTGTTTTTGCATTAAAGACTTGGAGGCACTACTTATATGGGGTCAAAAGTATTATATATACCGACCACAAAAGTCTTCAACACATATTTAATCAGAAACAGCTGAATATGAGGCAGCGTAGGTGGATTGAATTATTGAATGATTACGACTTTGAGATTCGTTACCACCCGGGGAAGGCAAATGTGGTAGCCAATGCCTTGAGCAGGAAGGACAGAGAACCCATTCGAGTAAAATCTATGAATATAATGATTCATAATAACCTTACTACTCAAATAAAGGAGGCGCAACAAGGAGTTTTAAAAGAGGGAAATTTAAAGGATGAAATACCCAAAGGATCGAAGAAGCATCTTAATATTCGGGAAGACGGAACCCGGTATAGGGCTGAAAGGATTTGGGTACCAAAATTTGGAGATATGAGAGAAATGGTACTTAGGGAAGCTCATAAAACCAGATACTCAATACATCCTGGAACGGGGAAGATGTACAAGGATCTCAAGAAACATTTTTGGTGGCCGGGTATGAAAGCCGATGTTGCTAAATACGTAGGAGAATGTTTGACGTGTTCTAAGGTCAAAGCTGAGCATCAGAAACCATCAGGTCTACTTCAACAACCCGAAATCCCGGAATGGAAATGGGAAAACATTACCATGGATTTCATCACTAAATTGCCAAGGACTGCAAGTGGTTTTGATACTATTTGGGTAATAGTTGACCGTCTCTCCAAATCAGCACACTTCTTGCCAATAAGAGAAGATGACAAGATGGAGAAGTTAGCACGACTGTATTTGAAGGAAGTCATCTCCAGACATGGAATACCAATCTCTATTATCTCTGATAGGGATGGCAGATTTATTTCAAGATTCTGGCAGACATTACAGCAAGCATTAGGAACTCGTCTAGACATGAGTACTGCCTATCATCCACAAACTGATGGGCAGAGCGAAAGGACGATACAAACGCTTGAAGACATGCTACGAGCATGTGTTATTGATTTCGGAAACAGTTGGGATCGACATCTACCGTTAGCAGAATTTTCCTACAACAACAGCTACCATTCAAGCATTGAGATGGCGCCGTTTGAAGCACTTTATGGTAGAAAGTGCAGGTCTCCGATTTGTTGGAGTGAAGTGGGGGATAGACAGATTACGGGTCCGGAGATTATACAAGAAACTACCGAGAAGATCATCCAAATTCAACAACGGTTGAAAACCGCCCAAAGTCGACAAAAGAGCTACGCTGACATTAAAAGAAAAGATATAGAATTTGAAATTGGAGAGATGGTCATGCTTAAAGTTGCACCTTGGAAAGGCGTTGTTCGATTTGGTAAACGAGGGAAATTAAATCCAAGGTATATTGGACCATTCAAGATTATTGATCGTATCGGACCAGTAGCTTACCGACTAGAGTTACCTCAACAACTCGCGGCTGTACATAACACTTTCCACGTCTCGAATTTAAAGAAATGTTTTTCTAAAGAAGATCTCACTATTCCGTTAGATGAAATCCAAATCAACGAAAAACTTCAATTCATCGAAGAACCCGTCGAAATAATGGATCGTGAGGTTAAAAGACTTAAGCAAAACAAGATACCAATTGTTAAAGTTCGATGGAATGCTCGTAGAGGACCTGAGTTCACCTGGGAGCGTGAAGATCAGATGAAGAAGAAATACCCGCATCTATTTCCAGAAGATTCGTCAACACCTTCAACAGCTTAAAATTTCGGGACGAAATTTATTTAACGGGTAGGTACTGTAGTGACCCGAACTTTTCCATGTTTATATATATTAATTGAGATTGATATTTACATGATTAAATGTTTCCAACATGTTAAGCAATCAAACTTGTTAAGACTTGATTAATTGAAATAGGTTTCATATAGACAATTGACCACCCAAGTTCACCGGTGATTCACGAACGTTAAAACTTGTAAAAACTATATGATGACATATATATGGTTATATATATAGTTAACATTATATTATGATAAGTAAACATATCATTAAGTATATTAACAATGAACTACATATGTAAAAACAAGACTACTAACTTAATGATTTTGAAGCGAGACATATATGTAACGATTATCGTTGTAACGACATTTAATGTATATATATCATATTAAGAGATATTCGTACATCATAATATCATGATAATATAATAATTTAAAATCTCTTTTGATATTATAAACATTGGGTTAACAACATTTAACAAGATCGTTAACCTAAAGGTTTCAAAACAACATTTACATGTAACGACTAACGATGACTTAACGACTCAGTTAAAATGTATATACATGTAGTGTTTTAATATGTATTTATACACTTTTGAAAGACTTCAATACACTTATCAAAATACTTCTACTTAACAAAAATGCTTACAATTACATCCTCGTTCAGTTTCATCAACAATTCTACTCGTATGCACCCGTATTCGTACTCGTACAATACACAGCTTTTAGATGTATGTACTATTGGTATATACACTCCAATGATCAGCTCTTAGCAGCCCATGTGAGTCACCTAACACATGTGGGAACCATCATTTGGCAACTAGCATGAAATATCTCATAAAATTACAAAAATATGAGTAATCATTCATGACTTATTTACATGAAAACAAAATTACATATCCTTTATATCTAATCCATACACCAACGACCAAAAACACCTACAAACACTTTCATTCTTCAATTTTATTCATCTAATTGATCTCTCTCAAGTTCTATCTTCAAGTTCTAAGTGTTCTTCATAAACTCCAAAAGTTCTAGTTTCATAAAATCAAGAATACTTTCAAGTTTGCTAGCTCACTTCCAATCTTGTAAGGTGATCATCCAACCTCAAGAAATCTTTGTTTCTTACAGTAGGTTATCATTCTAATACAAGGTAATAATCATATTCAAACTTTGGTTCAATTTCTATAACTATAACAATCTTATTTCAAGTGATGATCTTACTTGAACTTGTTTTCGTGTCATGATTCTGCTTCAAGAACTTCGAGCCATCCAAGGATCCATTGAAGCTAGATCCATTTTTCTCTTTTCCAGTAGATTTATCCAAGGAACTTAAGGTAGTAATGATGTTCATAACATCATTCGATTCATACATATAAAGCTATCTTATTCGAAGGTTTAAATTTGTAATCACTAGAACATAGTTTAGTTAATTCTAAACTTGTTCGCAAACAAAAGTTAATCCTTCTAACTTGACTTTTAAAATCAACTAAACACATGTTCTATATCTATATGATATGCTAACTTAATGATTTAAAACCTGGAAACACGAAAAACACTGTAAAACCGAATTTACGCCGTCGTAGTAACACCGCGGGCTGTTTTGGGTTAGTTAATTAAAAACTATGATAAACTTTGATTTTAAAGTTGTTATTCTGAGAAAATGATTTTTATTATGAACATGAAACTATATCCAAAAATTATGATTAAACTCAAAGTGGAAGTATGTTTTCTAAAATGGTCATCTAGACGTCGTTCTTTCGACTGAAATGACTACCTTTACAAAAATGACTTGTAACTTATTTTTCCGACTACAAACCTATACTTTTCTGTTTAGATTCATAAAATAGAGTTCAATATGAAACCATATCAATTTGATTCACTCAAAACGGATTTAAAATGAAGAAGTTATGGGTAAAACAAGATTGGATAATTTTTCTCATTTTAGCTACGTGAAAATTGGTAACAAATCTATTCCAACCATAACTTAATCAACTTGTGTTGTATATTATGTAATCTTGAGATACCATAGACACGTATACAATGTTTCGACCTATCATGTCGACACATCTATATATATTTCGGAACAACCATAGACACTCTATATGTGAATGTTGGAGTTAGCTATACAGGGTTGAGGTTGATTCCAAAATATATATAGTTTGAGTTGTGATCAATACTGAGATACGTATACACTGGGTCGTGGATTGATTCAAGATAATATTTATCGATTTATTTCTGTACATCTAACTGTGGACAACTAGTTGTAGGTTACTAACGAGGACAGCTGACTTAATAAACTTAAAACATCAAAATATATTAAAAGTGTTGTAAATATATTTTGAACATACTTTGATATATATGTATATATTGTTATAGGTTCGTGAATCAACCAGTGGCCAAGTCTTACTTCCCGACGAAGTAAAAATCTGTGAAAGTGAGTTATAGTCCCACTTTTAAAATCTAATATTTTTGGGATGAGAATACATGCAAGTTTTATAAATGATTTACAAAATAGACATAAGTACGTGAAACTACATTCTATGGTTGAATTATCGAAATCGAATATGCCCCTTTTTATTAAGTCTGGTAATCTAAGAATTAGGGAACAGACACCCTAATTGACGCGAATCCTAAAGATAGATCTATTGGGCCTAACAAACCCCATCCAAAGTACCGGATGCTTTAGTACTTCGAAATTTATATCATATCCGAAGGGTGTCCCGGAATGATGGGGATATTCTTATATATGCATCTTGTTAATGTCGGTTACCAGGTGTTCACCATATGAATGATTTTTATCTCTATGTATGGGATGTGTATTGAAATATGAAATCTTGTGGTCTATTGTTACGATTTGATATATATAGGTTAAACCTATAACTCACCAACATTTTTGTTGACGTTTTAAGCATGTTTATTCTCAGGTGATTATTAAGAGCTTCCGCTGTCACATACTTAAATAAGGACAAGATTTGGAGTCCATGCTTGTATGATATTGTGTAAAAACTGCATTCAAGAAACTTATTTTGTTGTAACATATTTGTATTGTAAACCATTATGTAATGGTCGTGTGTAAACAGGATATTTTAGATTATCATTATTTGATAATCTACGTAAAGCGTTTTAAACCTTTATTGATGAAATAAAGGTTATGGTTTGTTTAAAAATGAATGCAGTCTTTGAAAAACGTCTCATATAGAGGTCAAAACCTCGCAACGAAATCAAGTAATATGGAACGTTTTTAATCAATAAGAACGGGACATTTCAGTCCAACTGAAATGTCCCGTTCTTATTGATTAAAAACGTTCCATATTACTTGATTTCGTTGCGAGGTTTTGACCTCTATATGAGACGTTTTTCAAAGACTGCATTCATTTTTAAACAAACCATAACCTTTATTTCATCAATAAAGGTTTAAAACGCTTTACGTAGATTATCAAATAATGATAATCTAAAATATCCTGTTTACACACGACCATTACATAATGGTTTACAATACAAATATGTTACAACAAAATAAGTTTCTTGAATGCAGTTTTTACACAATATCATACAAGCATGGACTCCAAATCTTGTCCTTATTTAAGTATGTGACAGCGGAAGCTCTTAATAATCACCTGAGAATAAACATGCTTAAAACGTCAACAAAAATGTTGGTGAGTTATAGGTTTAACCTATATATATCAAATCGTAACAATAGACCACAAGATTTCATATTTCAATACACATCCCATACATAGAGATAAAAATCATTCATATGGTGAACACCTGGTAACCGACAATAACAAGATGCATATATAAGAATATCCCCATCATTCCGGGACACCCTTCGGATATGATATAAATTTCGAAGTACTAAAGCATCCGGTACTTTGGATGGGGTTTGTTAGGCCCAATAGATCTATCTTTAGGATTCGCGTCAATTAGGGTGTCTGTTCCCTAATTCTTAGATTACCAGACTTAATAAAAAGGGGCATATTCGATTTCGATAATTCAACCATAGAATGTAGTTTCACGTACTTGTGTCTATTTTGTAAATCATTTATAAAACCTGCATGTATTCTCATCCCAAAAATATTAGATTTTAAAAGTGGGACTATAACTCACTTTCACAGATTTTTACTTCGTCGGGAAGTAAGACTTGGCCACTGGTTGATTCACGAACCTATAACAATATATACATATATATCAAAGTATGTTCAAAATATATTTACAACACTTTTAATATATTTTGATGTTTTAAGTTTATTAAGTCAGCTGTCCTCGTTAGTAACCTACAACTAGTTGTCCACAGTTAGATGTACAGAAATAAATCGATAAATATTATCTTGAATCAATCCACGACCCAGTGTATACGTATCTCAGTATTGATCACAACTCAAACTATATATATTTTGGAATCAACCTCAACCCTGTATAGCTAACTCCAACATTCACATATAGAGTGTCTATGGTTGTTCCGAAATATATATAGATGTGTCGACATGATAGGTCGAAACATTGTATACGTGTCTATGGTATCTCAAGATTACATAATATATAATACAAGTTGATTAAGTTATGGTTGGAATAGATTTGTTACCAATTTTCACGTAGCTAAAATGAGAAAAATTATCCAATCTTGTTTTACCCATAACTTCTTCATTTTAAATCCGTTTTGAGTGAATCAAATTGCTATGGTTTCATATTGAACTCTATTTTATGAATCTAAACAAAAAAAGTATAGGTTTATAGTCGGAAAAATAAGTTACAAGTCGTTTTTGTAAAGGTAGTCATTTCAGTCGAAAGAACGACGTCTAGATGACCATTTTAGAAAACATACTTCCACTTTGAGTTTAACCATAATTTT
Organism: Rutidosis leptorrhynchoides; assembly: GCF_046630445.1. Classification (NCBI taxonomy): domain Eukaryota; kingdom Viridiplantae; phylum Streptophyta; class Magnoliopsida; order Asterales; family Asteraceae; genus Rutidosis; species Rutidosis leptorrhynchoides. The sequence goes on along the minus strand of NC_092336.1, from coordinate 554,214,519 downwards.
TGGATATAGTTTCATGTTCATAATAAAAATCATTTTCTCAGAATAACAACTTTTAAATCAAAGTTTATCATAGTTTTTAATTAACTAACCCAAAACAGCCCGCGGTGTTACTACGACGGCGTAAATCCGGTTTTATGGTGTTTTTCGTGTTTCCAGGTTTTAAATCATTAAGTTAGCATATCATATAGATATAGAACATGTGTTTAGTTGATTTTAAAAGTCAAGTTAGAAGGATTAACTTTTGTTTGCGAACAAGTTTAGAATTAACTAAACTATGTTCTAGTGATTACAAGTTTAAACCTTCGAATAAGATAGCTTTATATGTATGAATTGAATGATGTTATGAACATCATTACTACCTTAAGTTCCTTGGATGAACCTACTGGAAAAGATAAAAATGGATCTAGCTTCAATGGATCCTTGGATGGCTCAAAGTTCTTGAAGCAAAATCATGACACGAAAACAAGTTCAAGTAAGATCATCACTTGAAATAAGATTGTTATAGTTATAGAAATTGAACCAAAGTTTGAATATGATTATTACCTTGTATTAGAATGATAACCTACTGTAAGAAACAAAGATTTCTTGAGGTTGGATGATCACCTTACAAGATTGGAAGTGAGCTAGCAAACTTGAAAGTATTCTTGATTTTATGAAACTAGAACTTTTGGAATTTATGAAGAACACTTAGAACTTGAAGATAGAACTTGAGAGAGTTCAATTAGATGAAGAAAATTGAAGAATGAAAGTGTTTGTAGGTGTTTTTGGTCGTTGGTGTATGGATTAGATATAAAGGATATGTAATTTTGTTTTCATGTAAATAAGTCATGAATGATTACTCATATTTTTGTAATCTTATGAGATATTTCATGCTAGTTGCCAAATGATGGTTCCCACATGTGTTAGGTGACTCACATGGGCTGCTAAGAGCTGATCATTGGAGTGTATATACCAATAGTACATACATCTAAAAGCTGTGTATTGTACGAGTACGAATACGGGTGCATACGAGTAGAATTGTTGATGAAACTGAACGAGAATGTAATTGTAAGCATTTTTGTTAAGTAGAAGTATTTTGATAAGTGTATTGAAGTCTTTCAAAAGTGTATAAATACATATTAAAACACTACATGTATATACATTTTAACTGAGTCGTTAAGTCATCGTTAGTCGTTACATGTAAGTGTTGTTTTGAAACCTTTAGGTTAACGATCTTGTTAAATGTTGTTAACCCAATGTTTATAATAACAAAAGAGATTTTAAATTATTATATTATTATGATATTATGATGTACGAATATCTCTTAATATGATATATATACATTAAATGTCGTTACAACGATAAACGTTACATATATGTCTCGTTTCAAAATCATTAAGTTAGTAGTCTTGTTTTTACATATGTAGTTCATTGTTAATATAATTAATGATATGTTTACTTATCATAATATCATGTTAACTATATATATAACCATATATATGTCATCATATAGTTTTTTACAAGTTTTAACGTTCGTGAATCACCGGTCAACTTGGGTGGTCAATTGTCTATATGAAACCTATTTCAATTAATCAAGTCTTAACAAGTTTGATTGCTTAACATGTTGGAAACATTTAATCATGTAAACATCAATCTCAGTTAATATATATAAACATGGAAAAGTTCGGGTCACTACAGTACCTACCCGTTAAATAAATTTCGCCCCGAAATTTTAAGCTGTTGAAGGTGTTGACGAATCTTCTGGAAATAGATGCGGGTATTTCTTCTTCATCTGATCTTCACGCTCCCAGGTGAACTCGGGTCCTCTACGAGCATTCCATCGAACCTTAACAATTGGTATCTTGTTTTGCTTAAGTCTTTTAACCTCACGATCCATTATTTCGACGGGTTCTTCGATGAATTGAAGTTTTTCGTTGATTTGGATTTCATCTAACGGAATAGTGAGATCTTCTTTAGCAAAACATTTCTTTAAATTCGAGACGTGGAAAGTGTTATGTACAGCCGCGAGTTGTTGAGGTAACTCTAGTCGGTAAGCTACTGGTCCGACACGATCAATAATCTTGAATGGTCCAATATACCTTGGATTTAATTTCCCTCGTTTACCAAATCGAACAACGCCTTTCCAAGGTGCAACTTTAAGCATGACCATCTCTCCAATTTCAAATTCTATATCTTTTCTTTTAATGTCAGCGTAGCTCTTTTGTCGACTTTGGGCGGTTTTCAACCGTTGTTGAATTTGGATGATCTTCTCGGTAGTTTCTTGTATAATCTCCGGACCCGTAATCTGTCTATCCCCCACTTCACTCCAACAAATCGGAGACCTGCACTTTCTACCATAAAGTGCTTCAAACGGCGCCATCTCAATGCTTGAATGGTAGCTGTTGTTGTAGGAAAATTCTGCTAACGGTAGATGTCGATCCCAACTGTTTCCGAAATCAATAACACAAGCTCGTAGCATGTCTTCAAGCGTTTGTATCGTCCTTTCGCTCTGCCCATCAGTTTGTGGATGATAGGCAGTACTCATGTCTAGACGAGTTCCTAATGCTTGCTGTAATGTCTGCCAGAATCTTGAAATAAATCTGCCATCCCTATCAGAGATAATAGAGATTGGTATTCCATGTCTGGAGATGACTTCCTTCAAATACAGTCGTGCTAACTTCTCCATCTTGTCATCTTCTCTTATTGGTAGGAAGTGTGCGGATTTGGTGAGACGATCAACTATTACCCAAATAGTATCAAAACCACTTGCAGTCCTTGGCAATTTAGTGATGAAATCCATGGTAATGTTTTCCCATTTCCATTCCGGGATTTCGGGTTGTTGAAGTAGACCTGATGGTTTCTGATGCTCAGCTTTGACCTTAGAACACGTCAAACATTCTCCTACGTATTTAGCAACATCGGCTTTCATACCCGGCCACCAAAAATGTTTCTTGAGATCCTTGTACATCTTCCCCGTTCCAGGATGTATTGAGTATCTGGTTTTATGAGCTTCTCTAAGTACCATTTCTCTCATATCTCCAAATTTTGGTACCCAAATCCTTTCAGCGCTATACCGGCTTCCGTCTTCCCGAATATTAAGATGCTTCTCCGATCCTTTGGGTATTTCATCCTTTAAATTTCCCTCTTTTAAAACTCCTTGTTGCGCCTCCTTTATTTGGGTAGTAATGTTATTATGAATCATTATATTCATAGATTTTACTCGAATGGGTTCTCTGTCCTTCCTGCTCAAGGCATCGGCTACCACATTTGCCTTCCCCGGGTGGTAACGAATCTCAAAGTCGTAATCATTCAATAATTCAATCCACCTACGCTGCCTCATATTCAGTTGTTTCTGATTAAATATGTGTTGAAGACTTTTGTGGTCGGTATATATAATACTTTTGACCCCATATAAGTAGTGCCTCCAAGTCTTTAATGCAAAAACAACCGCGCCTAATTCCAAATCATGCGTCGTATAATTTTGTTCGTGAATCTTCAATTGTCTAGACGCATAAGCAATCACCTTCGTTCGTTGCATTAATACACAACCGAGACCTTGCTTTGATGCATCACAATAAATCACAAAATCATCATTCCCTTCAGGCAATGACAATATAGGTGCCGTAGTTAGCTTTTTCTTCAATAACTGAAACGCTTTCTCTTGTTCATCATTCCATTCAAATTTCTTCCCTTTATGCGTTAATGCAGTCAAGGGTTTTGCTATTCTGGAAAAGTCTTGGATGAACCTTCTGTAGTAACCAGCTAGTCCTAAAAACTGGCGTATGTGTTTCGGAGTTTTCGGGGTTTCCCACTTTTCAACAGTTTCTATCTTTGCCGGATCCACCTTAATACCTTCTTTGTTCACTATGTGACCGAGGAATTGAACTTCTTCCAACCAAAATGCACACTTTGAAAACTTAGCGTACAATTCTTCCTTTCTCAATACTTCTAACACCTTTCTCAAATGTTCACCGTGTTCTTGGTCATTCTTTGAGTAAATAAGTATGTCATCAATGAAAACAATGACAAACTTGTCAAGGTATGGTCCACACACTCGGTTCATAAGGTCCATGAACACAGCTGGTGCATTAGTTAAACCAAACGGCATGACCATAAACTCGTAATGACCGTAACGTGTTCTGAAAGCAGTCTTTGGAATATCATCTTCTTTCACCCGCATTTGATGATACCCGGAACGTAAGTCAATCTTTGAATAAACAGACGAGCCTTGTAGTTGATCAAATAAGTCGTCGATTCTCGGTAGTGGGTAGCGGTTCTTGATGGTAAGTTTGTTCAACTCTCGGTAGTCGATACACAACCTGAATGTACCATCTTTCTTCTTGACAAACAAAACAGGAGCTCCCCACGGTGATGTGCTTGGTCGAATGAAACCACGCTCTAAAAGTTCTTGTAATTGGCTTTGCAGTTCTTTCATCTCGCTGGGTGCGAGTCTGTAAGGAGCACGAGCTATTGGTGCAGCTCCTGGTACAAGATCTATTTGAAATTCAACGGATCGATGTGGGGGTAATCCCGGTAATTCTTTCGGAAATACATCGGGAAATTCTTTTGCAATGGGAACATCATTGATGCTCTTTTCTTCAGTTTGTACTTTCTCGACGTGTGCTAGAACAGCATAGCAACCTTTTCTTATTAGTTTTTGTGCCTTCAAATTACTAATAAGATGTAGCTTCGTGTTGCCCTTTTCTCCGTACACCATTAAGGGTTTTCCTTTTTCTCGTATAATGCGAATTGCATTTTTGTAACAAACGATCTCTGCTTTCACTTCTTTCAACCAGTCCATACCGATTATCACATCAAAACTCCCTAACTCTACAGGTATTAAATCAATCTTAAATGTTTCGCTAACCAGTTTAATTTCTCGATTCCGACATATATTATCTGCTGAAATTAATTTACCATTTGCTAATTCGAGTAAAAATTTACTATCCAAAGGCGTCAATGGACAACTTAATTTAGCACAAAAATCTCTACTCATATAGCTTCTATCCGCACCCGAATCAAATAAAACGTAAGCAGATTTATTGTCAATAAGAAACGTACCCGTAACAAGCTCCGGGTCTTCCTGTGCCTCTACCGCATTAATATTGAAAACTCTTCCACGGCCTTGTCCATTCGTGTTCTCCTGGTTCGGGCAATTTCTAATAATGTGGCCTGGTTTTCCACATTTATAACAAACTACATTGGCATAACTTGCTCCGACACTACTTGCTCCGCCATTACTCGTTCCGACACCATTTGTTCCTTTCGTTCTATTAACCCCTGGTCCGTAGACCTCACACTTCGCCGCGCTATGACCATTTCTTTTACACTTGTTGCAAAATTTGGTGCAGAACCCCGAGTGATTCTTTTCACACCTTTGGCATAGCTGCTTCTGATTGTTGTTGTTGTTACGGTTATTATTGTTGTTGGGATGATTGTTGTAGTTGCTGTTGTTGTTGTTGTTGTTGTTGTTGGGCCGTTTGTTGTAGTTGCGATTGATGTTGCGATTGTTGGGATAATTGTTGCGATTATTGTTGTAATTGCTGTTGTTGTATTGGTGATTCTTATCACCGTTTTCCTCCCACTTTCTTTTGACTTGCTTCACATTGGCCTCTTCAGCAGTCTGTTCTTTAATTCTTTCTTCAATCTGGTTCACTAGTTTGTGAGCCATTCTACATGCCTGTTGTATGGAGGCGGGCTCGTGTGAACTTATATCTTCTTGGATTCTTTCCGGTAATCCTTTCACAAACGCGTCGATCTTCTCTTCCTCATCTTCGAATGCTCCCGGACACAATAGGCACAATTCTGTGAATCGTCTTTCATACGTGGTAATATCAAATCCTTGGGTTCGTAACCCTCTTAGTTCTGTCTTGAGCTTATTGACCTCGGTTCTGGGACGATACTTCTCGTTCATCAAGTGCTTGAATGCTGACCACGGTAGTGCGTATGCATCATCTTGTCCCACTTGCTCTAGATAGGTATTCCACCATGTTAACGCAGAACCTTTGAAGGTATGCGTAGCGTACTTCACTTTGTCCTCTTCAGTACACTTACTTATGGCAAACACCGATTCAACCTTCTCGGTCCACCGTTTCAATCCGATCGGTCCTTTGGTTCCATCAAATTCCAAAGGTTTGCAGGCAGTGAATTCTTTGTAGGTGCATCCTACACGATTTCCTGTACTGCTAGATCCAAGGTTATTGTTGGTATGTAGCGCAGCCTGTACTGCGGCTATGTTTGAAGCTAGAAAAGTACGGAATTCCTCTTCATTCATATTCACGGTGTGTCGAGTAGTCGGTGCCATTTCCTTCAAAATAGTTAAATGGAACAAGTTAATCATACAGAATATTAAGAGTAGTTAATAGTATTTCGTAGCATAATATGAACTCATTTATAAAAGCTTTTTCTTCATATTAGCATTTTATAAGTTTAAATTCGGGTAGTACCTACCCGTTAAGTTCATACTTAGTAGCTAATATACAATTCAACTACTACAATTCTATATGAAAAACTGATTGTAATAATATTTCGCGTTCAAACTTTTATACAATATTTTAATAACTTACAATACCGCTTATTTTACATAAAGCATGAAATATAGCACACAATAACTATGATACAAGATAGTTGTGAAGACAATTCTAGCTAGTACACAAGTCGTTCGGCAAAGGCAATAAAGACACGTAATTCATACGTCCAGAAACAAGTCATGCATTCTGGTTTTACTAGGACTACTTCCCATCCTTGGTCTTGTGCAACATAACCGTTATGGCCGTTGATAAGACAGCGTGTTGTAACGTCATCAAAGGGACGAGGGTTACGTAATGTCCAACAGTCCCGTAATAATCTAAAAACCTCATTTCTTACCCCAATTACCGACTCCGTCACTTGTGGAAAAGTTTTGTTTAATAGTTGTAGCCCGATGTTCTTGTTCTCACTTTGGTGAGAAGCGAACATTACTAATCCGTAAACATAACATGCTTCTTTATGTTGCATGTTAGCCGCTTTTTCTAAATCACGAAGTCCAATATTCGGATATATTGAGTCAAAATAATTTCTTAACATTATCAACGAGATTTAAAATTGTTCAATGATCAGCTCTTAGCAGCCCATGTGAGTCACCTAACACATGTGGGAACCATCATTTGGCAACTAGCATGAAATATCTCATAAAATTACAAAAATATGAGTAATCATTCATGACTTATTTACATGAAAACAAAATTACATATCCTTTATATCTAATCCATACACCAACGACCAAAAACACCTACAAACACTTTCATTCTTCAATTTTATTCATCTAATTGATCTCTCTCAAGTTCTATCTTCAAGTTCTAAGTGTTCTTCATAAACTCCAAAAGTTCTAGTTTCATAAAATCAAGAATACTTTCAAGTTTGCTAGCTCACTTCCAATCTTGTAAGGTGATCATCCAACCTCAAGAAATCTTTGTTTCTTACAGTAGGTTATCATTCTAATACAAGGTAATAATCATATTCAAACTTTGGTTCAATTTCTATAACTATAACAATCTTATTTCAAGTGATGATCTTACTTGAACTTGTTTTCGTGTCATGATTCTGCTTCAAGAACTTCGAGCCATCCAAGGATCCATTGAAGCTAGATCCATTTTTCTCTTTTCCAGTAGATTTATCCAAGGAACTTAAGGTAGTAATGATGTTCATAACATCATTCGATTCATACATATAAAGCTATCTTATTCGAAGGTTTAAATTTGTAATCACTAGAACATAGTTTAGTTAATTCTAAACTTGTTCGCAAACAAAAGTTAATCCTTCTAACTTGACTTTTAAAATCAACTAAACACATGTTCTATATCTATATGATATGCTAACTTAATGATTTAAAACCTGGAAACACGAAAAACACTGTAAAACCGAATTTACGCCGTCGTAGTAACACCGCGGGCTGTTTTGGGTTAGTTAATTAAAAACTATGATAAACTTTGATTTTAAAGTTGTTATTCTGAGAAAATGATTTTTATTATGAACATGAAACTATATCCAAAAATTATGATTAAACTCAAAGTGGAAGTATGTTTTCTAAAATGGTCATCTAGACGTCGTTCTTTCGACTGAAATGACTACCTTTACAAAAATGACTTGTAACTTATTTTTCCGACTACAAACCTATACTTTTCTGTTTAGATTCATAAAATAGAGTTCAATATGAAACCATATCAATTTGATTCACTCAAAACGGATTTAAAATGAAGAAGTTATGGGTAAAACAAGATTGGATAATTTTTCTCATTTTAGCTACGTGAAAATTGGTAACAAATCTATTCCAACCATAACTTAATCAACTTGTGTTGTATATTATGTAATCTTGAGATACCATAGACACGTATACAATGTTTCGACCTATCATGTCGACACATCTATATATATTTCGGAACAACCATAGACACTCTATATGTGAATGTTGGAGTTAGCTATACAGGGTTGAGGTTGATTCCAAAATATATATAGTTTGAGTTGTGATCAATACTGAGATACGTATACACTGGGTCGTGGATTGATTCAAGATAATATTTATCGATTTATTTCTGTACATCTAACTGTGGACAACTAGTTGTAGGTTACTAACGAGGACAGCTGACTTAATAAACTTAAAACATCAAAATATATTAAAAGTGTTGTAAATATATTTTGAACATACTTTGATATATATGTATATATTGTTATAGGTTCGTGAATCAACCAGTGGCCAAGTCTTACTTCCCGACGAAGTAAAAATCTGTGAAAGTGAGTTATAGTCCCACTTTTAAAATCTAATATTTTTGGGATGAGAATACATGCAGGTTTTATAAATGATTTACAAAATAGACACAAGTACGTGAAACTACATTCTATGGTTGAATTATCGAAATCGAATATGCCCCTTTTTATTAAGTATGGTAATCTAAGAATTAGGGAACAGACACCCTAATTGACGCGAATCCTAAAGATAGATCTATTGGGCCTAACAAACCCCATCCAAAGTACCGGATGCTTTAGTACTTCGAAATTTATATCATATCCGAAGGGTGTCCCGGAATGATGGGGATATTCTTAAATATGCATCTTGTTAATGTCGGTTACCAGGTGTTCACCATATGAATGATTTTTATCTCTATGTATGGGATGTGTATTGAAATATGAAATCTTGTGGTCTATTATTATGATTTGATAATATATAGGTTAAACCTATAACTCACCAACATTTTTTGTTGACATTTTAAGCATGTTTATTCTAAAAGTTCTTGTAATTGGCTTTGCAGTTCTTTCATCTCGCTGGGTGCGAGTCTGTAAGGAGCACGAGCTATTGGTGCAGCTCCTGGTACAAGATCTATTTGAAATTCAACGGATCGATGTGGGGGTAATCCCGGTAATTCTTTCGGAAATACATCGGGAAATTCTTTTGCAATGGGAACATCATTGATGCTCTTTTCTTCAGTTTGTACTTTCTCGACGTGTGCTAGAACAGCATAGCAACCTTTTCTTATTAGTTTTTGTGCCTTCAAATTACTAATAAGATGTAGCTTCGTGTTGCCCTTTTCTCCGTACACCATTAAGGGTTTTCCTTTTTCTCGTATAATGCGAATTGCATTTTTGTAACAAACGATCTCTGCTTTCACTTCTTTCAACCAGTCCATACCGATTATCACATCAAAACTCCCTAACTCTACTGGTATTAAATCAATCTTAAATGTTTCGCTAACCAGTTTAATTTCTCGATTCCGACATATATTATCTGCTGAAATTAATTTACCATTTGCTAATTCGAGTAAAAATTTACTATCCAAAGGCGTCAATGGACAACTTAATTTAGCACAAAAATCTCTACTCATATAGCTTCTATCCGCACCCGAATCAAATAAAACGTAAGCAGATTTATTGTCAATAAGAAACGTACCCGTAACAAGCTCCGGGTCTTCCTGTGCCTCTACCGCATTAATATTGAAAACTCTTCCACGGCCTTGTCCATTCGTGTTCTCCTGGTTCGGGCAATTTCTAATAATGTGGCCTGGTTTTCCACATTTATAACAAACTACATTGGCATAACTTGCTCCGACACTACTTGCTCCGCCATTACTCGTTCCGACACCATTTGTTCCTTTCGTTCTATTAACCCCTGGTCCGTAGACCTCACACTTCGCCGCGCTATGACCATTTCTTTTACACTTGTTGCAAAATTTGGTGCAGAACCCCGAGTGATTCTTTTCACACCTTTGGCATAGCTGCTTCTGATTGTTGTTGTTGTTACGGTTATTATTGTTGTTGGGATGATTGTTGTAGTTGCTGTTGTTGTTGTTGTTGTTGTTGTTGGGCCGTTTGTTGTAGTTGCGATTGATGTTGCGATTGTTGGGATAATTGTTGCGATTATTGTTGTAATTGCTGTTGTTGTATTGGTGATTCTTATCACCGTTTTCCTCCCACTTTCTTTTGACTTGCTTCACATTGGCCTCTTCAGCAGTCTGTTCTTTAATTCTTTCTTCAATCTGGTTCACTAGTTTGTGAGCCATTCTACATGCCTGTTGTATGGAGGCGGGCTCGTGTGAACTTATATCTTCTTGGATTCTTTCCGGTAATCCTTTCACAAACGCGTCGATCTTCTCTTCCTCATCTTCGAATGCTCCCGGACACAATAGGCACAATTCTGTGAATCGTCTTTCATACGTGGTAATATCAAATCCTTGGGTTCGTAACCCTCTTAGTTCTGTCTTGAGCTTATTGACCTCGGTTCTGGGACGATACTTCTCGTTCATCAAGTGCTTGAATGCTGACCACGGTAGTGCGTATGCATCATCTTGTCCCACTTGCTCTAGATAGGTATTCCACCATGTTAACGCAGAACCTGTGAAGGTATGCGTAGCGTACTTCACTTTGTCCTCTTCAGTACACTTACTTATGGCAAACACCGATTCAACCTTCTCGGTCCACCGTTTCAATCCGATCGGTCCTTCGGTTCCATCAAATTCCAAAGGTTTGCAGGCAGTGAATTCTTTGTAGGTGCATCCTACACGATTTCCTGTACTGCTAGATCCAAGGTTATTGTTGGTATGTAGCGCAGCCTGTACTGCGGCTATGTTTGAAGCTAGAAAAGTACGGAATTCCTCTTCATTCATATTCACGGTGTGTCGAGTAGTCGGTGCCATTTCCTTCAAAATAGTTAAATGGAACAAGTTAATCATACAGAATATTAAGAGTAGTTAATAGTATTTCGTAGCATAATATGAACTCATTTATAAAAGCTTTTTCTTCATATTAGCATTTTATAAGTTTAAATTCGGGTAGTACCTACCCGTTAAGTTCATACTTAGTAGCTAATATACAATTCAACTACTACAATTCTATATGAAAAACTGATTGTAATAATATTTCGCGTTCAAACTTTTATACAATATTTTAATAACTTACAATACCGCTTATTTTACATAAAGCATGAAATATAGCACACAATAACTATGATACAAGATAGTTGTGAAGACAATTCTAGCTAGTACACAAGTCGTTCGGCAAAGGCAATAAAGACACGTAATTCATACGTCCAGAAACAAGTCATGCATTCTGGTTTTACTAATGCACCAGCTGTGTTCATGGACCTTATGAACCGAGTGTGTGGACCATACCTTGACAAGTTTGTCATTGTTTTCATTGATGACATACTTATTTACTCAAAGAATGACCAAGAACACGGTGAACATTTGAGAAAGGTGTTAGAAGTATTGAGAAAGGAAGAATTGTACGCTAAGTTTTCAAAGTGTGCATTTTGGTTGGAAGAAGTTCAATTCCTCGGTCACATAGTGAACAAAGAAGGTATTAAGGTGGATCCGGCAAAGATAGAAACTGTTGAAAAGTGGGAAACCCCGAAAACTCCGAAACACATACGCCAGTTTTTAGGACTAGCTGGTTACTACAGAAGGTTCATCCAAGACTTTTCCAGAATAGCAAAACCCTTGACTGCATTAACGCATAAAGGGAAGAAATTTGAATGGAATGATGAACAAGAGAAAGCGTTTCAGTTATTGAAGAAAAAGCTAACTACGGCACCTATATTGTCATTGCCTGAAGGGAATGATGATTTTGTGATTTATTGTGATGCATCAAAGCAAGGTCTCGGTTGTGTATTAATGCAACGAACGAAGGTGATTGCTTATGCGTCTAGACAATTGAAGATTCACGAACAAAATTATACGACGCATGATTTGGAATTAGGCGCGGTTGTTTTTGCATTAAAGACTTGGAGGCACTACTTATATGGGGTCAAAAGTATTATATATACCGACCACAAAAGTCTTCAACACATATTTAATCAGAAACAACTGAATATGAGGCAGCGTAGGTGGATTGAATTATTGAATGATTACGACTTTGAGATTCGTTACCACCCGGGGAAGGCAAATGTGGTAGCCGATGCCTTGAGCAGGAAGGACAGAGAACCCATTCGAGTAAAATCTATGAATATAATGATTCATAATAACATTACTACTCAAATAAAGGAGGCGCAACAAGGAGTTTTAAAAGAGGGAAATTTAAAGGATGAAATACCCAAAGGATCGGAGAAGCATCTTAATATTTGGGAAGACGGAACCCGGTATAGGGCTGAAAGGATTTGGGTACCAAAATTTGGAGATATGAGAGAAATGGTACTTAGAGAAGCTCATAAAACCAGATACTCAATACATCCTGGAACGGGGAAGATGTACAAGGATCTCAAGAAACATTTTTGGTGGCCGGGTATGAAAACCGATGTTGCTAAATACGTAGGAGAATGTTTGACGTGTTCTAAGGTCAAAGCTGAGCATCAGAAACCATCAGGTCTACTTCAACAACCCGAAATCCCGGAATGGAAATGGGAAAACATTACCATGGATTTCATCACTAAATTGCCAAGGACTGCAAGTGGTTTTGATACTATTTGGGTAATAGTTGACCGTCTCACCAAATCAGCACACTTTTTGCCAATAAGAGAAGATGACAAGATGGAGAAGTTAGCACGACTGTATTTGAAGGAAGTCATCTCCAGACATGGAATACCAATCTCTATTATCTCTGATAGGGATGGCAGATTTATTTCAAGATTCTGGCAGACATTACAGCAAGCATTAGGAACTCGTCTAGACATGAGTACTGCCTATCATCCACAAACTGATGGGCAGAGCGAAAGGACGATACAAACGCTTGAAGACATGCTACGAGCATGTGTTATTGATTTCGGAAACAGTTGGGATCGACATCTACCGTTAGCAGAATTTTCCTACAACAACAGCTACCATTCAAGCATTGAGATGGCGCCGTTTGAAGCACTTTATGGTAGAAAGTGCAGGTCTCCGATTTGTTGGAGTGAAGTGGGGGATAGACAGATTACGGGTCCAGAGATTATACAAGAAACTACCGAGAAGATCATCCAAATTCAACAACGGTTGAAAACCGCCCAGAGTCGACAAAAGAGCTACGCTGACATTAAAAGAAAAGATATAGAATTTAAAATTGGAGAGATGGTCATGCTTAAAGTTGCACCTTGGAAAGGCGTTGTTCGATTTGGTAAACGAGGGAAATTAAATCCAAGGTATATTGGACCATTCAAGATTATTGATCGTGTCGGACCAGTAGCTTACCGACTAGAGTTACCTCAACAACTCGCGGCTGTACATAACACTTTCCACGTCTCGAATTTAAAGAAATGTTTTGCTAAAGAAGATCTCACTATTCCGTTAGATGAAATCCAAATCAACGAAAAACTTCAATTCATCGAAGAACCCGTCGAAATAATGGATCGTGAGGTTAAAAGACTTAAGCAAAACAAGATACCAATTGTTAAGGTTCGATGGAATGCTCGTAGAGGACCCGAGTTCACCTGGGAGCGTGAAGATCAGATGAAGAAGAAATACCCGCATCTATTTCCAGAAGATTCGTCAACACCTTCAACAGCTTAAAATTTCGGGACGAAATTTATTTAACGGGTAGGTACTGTAGTGACCCGAACTTTTCCATGTTTATATATATTAATTGAGATTGATATTTACATGATTAAATGTTTCCAACATGTTAAGCAATCAAACTTGTTAAGACTTGATTAATTGAAATAGGTTTCATATAGACAATTGACCACCCAAGTTGACCGGTGATTCACGAACGTTAAAACTTGTAAAAAACTATATGATGACATATATATGGTTATATATATAGTTAACATGATATTATGATAAGTAAACATATCATTAATTATATTAACAATGAACTACATATGTAAAAACAAGACTACTAACTTAATGATTTTGAAACGAGACATATATGTAACGTTTATCGTTGTAACGACATTTAATGTATATATATCATATTAAGAGATATTCGTACATCATAATATCATAATAATATAATAATTTAAAATCTCTTTTGTTATTATAAACATTGGGTTAACAACATTTAACAAGATCGTTAACCTAAAGGTTTCAAAACAACACTTACATGTAACGACTAACGATGACTTAACGACTCAGTTAAAATGTATATACATGTAGTGTTTTAATATGTATTTATACACTTTTGAAAGACTTCAATACACTTATCAAAATACTTCTACTTAACAAAAATGCTTACAATTACATTCTCGTTCAGTTTCATCAACAATTCTACTCGTATGCACCCGTATTCGTACTCGTACAATACACAGCTTTTAGATGTATGTACTATTGGTATATACACTCCAATGATCAGCTCTTAGCAGCCCATGTGAGTCACCTAACACATGTGGGAACCATCATTTGGCAACTAGCATGAAATATCTCATAAAATTACAAAAATATGAGTAATCATTCATGACTTATTTACATGAAAACAAAATTACATATCCTTTATATCTAATCCATACACCAACGACCAAAAACACCTACAAACACTTTCATTCTTCAATTTTCTTCATCTAATTGATCTCTCTCAAGTTCTATCTTCAAGTTCTAAGTGTTCTTCATAAATTCCAAAAGTTCTAGTTTCATAAAATCAAGAATACTTTCAAGTTTGCTAGCTCACTTCCAATCTTGTAAGGTGATCATCCAACCTCAAGAAATCTTTGTTTCTTACAGTAGGTTATCATTCTAATACAAGGTAATAATCATATTCAAACTTTGGTTCAATTTCTATAACTATAACAATCTTATTTCAAGTGATGATCTTACTTGAACTTGTTTTCGTGTCATGATTTTGCTTCAAGAACTTTGAGCCATCCAAGGATCCATTGAAGCTAGATCCATTTTTATCTTTTCCAGTAGGTTCATCCAAGGAACTTAAGGTAGTAATGATGTTCATAACATCATTCAATTCATACATATAAAGCTATCTTATTCGAAGGTTTAAACTTGTAATCACTAGAACATAGTTTAGTTAATTCTAAACTTGTTCGCAAACAAAAGTTAATCCTTCTAACTTGACTTTTAAAATCAACTAAACACATGTTCTATATCTATATGATATGCTAACTTAATGATTTAAAACCTGGAAACACGAAAAACACCATAAAACCGGATTTACGCCGTCGTAGTAACACCGCGGGCTGTTTTGGGTTAGTTAATTAAAAACTATGATAAACTTTGATTTAAAAGTTGTTATTCTGAGAAAATGATTTTTATTATGAACATGAAACTATATCCAAAAATTATGGTTAAACTCAAAGTGGAAGTATGTTTTCTAAAATGGTCATCTAGACGTCGTTCTTTCGACTGAAATGACTACCTTTACAAAAACGACTTGTAACTTATTTTTCCGACTATAAACCTATACTTTTTTTGTTTAGATTCATAAAATAGAGTTCAATATGAAACCATAGCAATTTGATTCACTCAAAACGGATTTAAAATGAAGAAGTTATGGGTAAAACAAGATTGGATAATTTTTCTCATTTTAGCTACGTGAAAATTGGTAACAAATCTATTCCAACCATAACTTAATCAACTTGTATTATATATTATGTAATCTTGAGATACCATAGACACGTATACAATGTTTCGACCTATCATGTCGACACATCTATATATATTTCGGAACAACCATAGACACTCTATATGTGAATGTTGGAGTTAGCTATACAGGGTTGAGGTTGATTCCAAAATATATATAGTTTGAGTTGTGATCAATACTGAGATACGTATACACTGGGTCGTGGATTGATTCAAGATAATATTTATCGATTTATTTCTGTACATCTAACTGTGGACAACTAGTTGTAGGTTACTAACGAGGACAGCTGACTTAATAAACTTAAAACATCAAAATATATTAAAAGTGTTGTAAATATATTTTGAACATACTTTGATATATATGTATATATTGTTATAGGTTCGTGAATCAACCAGTGGCCAAGTCTTACTTCCCGACGAAGTAAAAATCTGTGAAAGTGAGTTATAGTCCCACTTTTAAAATCTAATATTTTTGGGATGAGAATACATGCAGGTTTTATAAATGATTTACAAAATAGACACAAGTACGTGAAACTACATTCTATGGTTGAATTATCGAAATCGAATATGCCCCTTTTTATTAAGTCTGGTAATCTAAGAATTAGGGAACAGACACCCTAATTGACGCGAATCCTAAAGATAGATCTATTGGGCCTAACAAACCCCATCCAAAGTACCGGATGCTTTAGTACTTCGAAATTTATATCATATCCGAAGGGTGTCCCGGAATGATGGGGATATTCTTATATATGCATCTTGTTAATGTCGGTTACCAGGTGTTCACCATATGAATGATTTTTATCTCTATGTATGGGATGTGTATTGAAATATGAACTCTTGTGGTCTATTATTATGATTTGATATATATAGGTTAAACCTATAACTCACCAACATTTTTGTTGACGTTTTAAGCATGTTTATTCTCAGGTGATTATTAAGAGCTTCCGCTGTCGCATACTTAAATAAGGACGAGATTTGGAGTCCATGCTTGTATGATATTGTGTAAAAACTGCATTCAAGAAACTTATTTTGTTGTAACATATTTGTATTGTAAACCATTATGTAATGGTCGTGTGTAAACAGGATATTTTAGATTATCATTATTTGATAATCTACGTAAAGCTTTTTAAAACCTTTATCTATGAAATAAAGGTTATGGTTTGTTTTAAAAATGAATGCAGTCTTTGAAAAATGTCTCATATAGAGGTCAAAACCTCGCAACGAAATCAATTAATATGGAACGTTTTTAATCAATAAGAACGGGACATTTCAGTTGGTATCAGAGCGGTGGTCTTAGCGAACCAGGTCTGCATTAGTGTGTCTAACTGATAAGTCGTTAGGATGCATTAGTGAGTCTGGACTTCGACCGTGTCTGCATGTCAAAAGTTTTGCTTATCATTTCTAGTCGGAAATCATCTGCTTATCATCCATAGGAAATTAACTGCTTTTCATTATTAGTCTAGACACGTCTTGCTACATTAATTGCATGAGTAGTGTATAGACAAACTTCATATCTTAGCGTATCTGCTAAATCATATCTTATCGTATCTGTTACTTTAAACTTTACCTGACATACCCCGCAAATTCCTCCGTAATCTATGAAATCTTTTGATCTCTATATATAGATATCCTATGTAAATAAAATACCACCCGATAGCCGAAAAATCATTTTTATATCGAAAATCCTTTATCCAATCGTACGAAATGGAATTTGTCATCAGTTCAAGTCACTCGGATTCCGAAATGGAATCTCACTCAAGCTCCGAAAGCAGTGTGACCGGAATGGATCAAGCAATCAGTCATCACCTATTCTGGATGAATTGGGGAT
This sequence comes from Rutidosis leptorrhynchoides, assembly GCF_046630445.1. Lineage (NCBI taxonomy): Eukaryota > Viridiplantae > Streptophyta > Magnoliopsida > Asterales > Asteraceae > Rutidosis > Rutidosis leptorrhynchoides. Next base: position 554,196,753 of record NC_092336.1, on the reverse strand, counting down.
GGGTTTGTAGCCTCCTCAATCATTGGAAACAAGAAGAAGGCGATCCTTTCCATCCACCACATTGCCCTCTTGGCGAAGAACCTGAAGCACTTACCGGCGAACCTGTTCGAGACACCATTTTCTCTCTCATTTCCAGGGTATCTTGTCACGATTATATACTACATCAAATTCTAGATTTTATTTATCCGCTCGTTCCGACCGACAATCATCCTGGAATAATAGAAGAAGTCGACGAACTTCGCGCTCGGGTAGTGGCTTTGGAGAATTTGGTGCAGAGATTACAAACACCAGCAGCAGCACCAGCAGCATAACCAGTACCACCATCATCAACACCAACAGTACCATTACCACCTCCAACCACAACCGCGTTGTAAACCTCAACTTCACAATCTGTCCCACGAGCATCAACGTCATACGCACCATAGATACCAAGGAGTACCAACAACAATAACTGACGAAGTATTAATTCATAACTTCATTGGAGAAACATTCCGCGGCGATTATATAATCTCTAAAGTCTTAGAGATTATCTAATCTAGCCCTAACCATAAATCAGTTAAGCGAACCAAAATGATAGAAAAAAGAGTAGAAACCCTGAAAAAAATGGTGTGTGATTAACAAGTTAAACTTGTTTTACCAACAGCATCAACAGTACCGTCAACGTCACCAGCATCGTCAGTACAGTCAACATCAGAATCAACAACACCTATAACATCACAAACTCCATCAGTTCAAGAATCACTGTGGACATCATTACGAATCAATAACGTGTATATTGTATCAACAAGTTATGAAGAATTAACTCATTCCCTCTGAAGAAATTATATATATATATATATTATATATATATATATATATATATATATATTTTGAAATAAAAAACAAATCTTTCCGTGCTAAGCTATTGTGTGTGAATCTAACTACTCAGTTAATTCATATTACAAATATGCAATAATGTACGTCCCTCACCCGCGACTTAACCATCGTTAACTACAATCTCTGTCTCAATTCAACAAATTCCAATTCCTAATAAATCAAGTATATATTTGATTTTACACTTCATCATTGATGTAACCGAAACTTTTCAGATAACATCATTCGTACTTTGCGAAGTTCACAAGAATTTAACGAAAACCAACATCACTTCTCAACAAATAACGAAGTATTGATTCATAATTTCAATATTATTGAAGAAATTCTTATGTAACCTCTAAACCTTCAAGGAATTATTCAATTCTAGTTCCAACCGTAAATCGAATGAGTTTAATTTAGTATTAACTCATTAAAATCTATGTTACATCTGAGGAGAATATATACATATATATTTTCATAAAGACTGTAATAAAATTCTTATGTACAAAATATTAATTGTGAAAATTTTTTAACGGGTAGGTAATACCCGAGAGATATATATAAATTCACAATTAATATGTTACATTCTTCGAATCAGATTAAGCAAATTATCAATTATACTTCCTACTTTCACAATAATATACATTCTTTCATAGAAATCAAAACAACCATACTCATTCAAACCCAATTACGTATTCTGATTTTAAAATCTCAGAATTCAATTCGAGATATAATCGGTACCATTACTTTTAGATTCCTACATCTTTCAAAGCTATACTTTGACTTCAAAAGTGTGTTAGAACATCAAATGTATACAAACGATTACAATCTATGTTCAAACCCTTCGAAAATCTCTGAAGACACTTCAAATAATGAGCAATCGAGATGATGATCCAACCACATATTACCCACAGTTATGTACTTAAAAAGCTCTCGAAACCAAAGTCATAATTCAACACATATCTGTGTCAGATCTTTTGGCATTTATTAGCAAAAATAACCTTGCAATTCCTTTGCAAAGTAGCAAATTATATCACAGCTCCAGCAAGACAACTTCGATTTTTTCATTCGGAGTAGCCTTATCATAATTTTGTTATATGTGATTACCCTTTTGTTACCGGAGAACCTTTCATATTCCACCACATTAGCAATAAACTTACCAACAACTTCACTGATCTTGGGCATTCCGAAGAATCTTTATATTTATCGAAACCTCATCATTTACTCATCTGCCTCTTGTAACGAGAATTGTCATACGAATCATTGGGAGTTAGCAATCAGTATTTTGAATCTCACAGCATGTTGACCCCAACAGTTATACATAACGTCTATTTCCAAGGCTTACATACTTCGAATGTGAAGTTTCTGAAAAACACTCTGAACCGCGAACTAGTTCTCGAAATGCTGATGAAGCAACAAAAACTGTAAACGACCTTAGCAGTAAAAAGTTTGATGATAAAGATTAGTGTATTAACAAAGCTCAGAAATAGAGAAGTTTTGGAACTAGAAAACGGATTGAGCAAAGTATGAAGGAGGCTGTGGACAAATCACAAAGACTGAACCTGCCTTCAAAGAATTCAAATGATTCAGTGTCTGCTGAAGTCATTAACGAATACCTTGCTCCTGACACTAAACCCTTACAGACAATATTCTTCATCATCCTCTGATATTAGAAATTCTAAGATATCATCGTATCTTTCATTATAAATATCCTCCATATTTCTGAAGATATTTCCATAACTATTCTTATCTGGAATCATTTATCTCTTTGCGCTATCTGTATTACATCAAAAAGGAAACTGTTTAGTTCCTATACTCTGTAAACCTTTGAGTTTAAAATATGAATGTTTTTGAAGTAGTGTTGGAAACTGAAGCATGAGTTAGTATAATATAATGACACTTGATCAACGTGATTATATTATAGTAATTCATGCTGAGTTTCTAAATGGAACGTGATGATTCACAGATCATAACATCATCATGTGCCATGTTATACGACTCTTGTATTCTATTTAACCTCTAAAATATCAAGAAAATATTTCTTGATGATTCGGCCTTTTCCAAGGTATTCTAGTAATTTGACAAGTCAAGATCGTGCCATCACAATTTCCTTCCTAGAACATTAACAATGTTCATTCCGAAAATCATATTTGTGAATTCTGGACCATTACAAGCGGTGCTTAATCGCAAGAAGAAGAAACGAAAGGACAAAACTCTGAAATAGAAATTGGGGTATAAATTGCAGCAAATAAAAGAGAGCATTAACTGTGGATGACAATGATTATAGAAGATAGAAACAGAGACTTTAAAATCTAAGAGAAGATATAAAGCCCAACGACAAACCAAAAATTATAAACCATATATATCGATGCATATAGCAATATAAAGACACGGGAGAACTAGAAACACTATAAACCCAAGAGTATAGTAGAAGTAAATAGATTCTTCTGGCAGTAGATGAAAAAGAAGAATGACCGATATGAAAGTTATAAGTATATCGAGAATCAGAACTGGATGGAACATATTGATGAATACTTTAAAATATGAGTTGAGGGGGAAAGAATAGAAGGTGATGAAACATGACTAGGAACTTAGAAATCAACAGATTTAACTCACACAATGACAGAATAAGTGAATCAAACCCTCTAGTGAATAGGTTAAGCTTTTTGTGATTAATTTAGTCATACCACAACTAAATCAAGTGTGATTAGATCAACACCTAGAGCTATTATTCACCACCTGGGTGATTTGGGTTGAGAGAGAATCGGAAGAGCTCACCAGATCTGAGTGTGTGTAACAAATGAGAGGTTTAACCTAAAAATGAAGAACATAAGACTTTATATACCCCTGCTGTTGGCTCACCCGTACGATTCATCCATCACACATACGAGTTGGCTTCATTAGCCGTACGGGTGATCACTCACTCGTGTCTTCTCATTTAGATTGTAATTGTGACTTAGCTCAGCATCAACCGTGCGTATGAGCCTGTCAGCCGTACGAGTGAGGCTTCACTCGGACGTCTGACTAAGTCTAACATAGTTAAACATCCACATCTCGTTCCTGCAGTTGCTGTAACCACATACAAACACAAATAGGATAATAACGAACGATCATGGTGGCCTTTAAACTGTTGTACCTGCAATGGACGTGGGTAGATGTCTAGGGACTTGCATAAAATGCATCAACAGAAGGTGTGAGTTGTAAGAAAAGGAAGGAGGTGAATTTATAAGAAAATCTCCGACAGAACAATTAAAATGGACGATTGCATTTAAAGCGGATCCTAATTCCTTTTGTTACCGGAGAATCAAATCTTATTACAAAGATTTTCTTCAAATCCCTTGAAATCTGGAAATCAATCATATCTACGTCAAATGATAAGATGAATCTACACTTACTCATTTCACTCTTCTATGTTAGCTTCATTCGTACTCTTCATATAAATGGATTGTTTATCCAAATTATTCGCTGATGATAAAACTCTAATTTTCAGCCTGTATGCATCATGAAAACATACTTATTATCATTCACGACCTTTCCACTCAAATTTCGGGACGAAATTTCTTTAACGGGTAGGTACTGTGACAACCCGGAAATTTCCAATCAAATTTAAACTTTATCTTTATATTATTCCGACACGATAAGCAAAGTTTGTTAAGTTAAATCTCAAGAATTTTAAATTGTGTTCATACATTCATTATAACCTCGACCAAATTCAGACGATTCACGAACCGTTATATATAAATAAATATGTATATATATGTATATATATATATATATATATATATTATAACTTGAGAATATTAATAAAGTATTAAACGTATAATACTTTACATGATCGTATTTGTTTCAATATGTTTATCGATGGAATTAGAAGATAATATCAAATTGTTGATTTATCAGATACATTATGATATGATTACGTGTCTATGTTATGAGGTCCACTGTGATTTAAGAAATCTATTCTTTTTGACAACATTCGGAAAATGGTAAAGTGATTTATAAGTAAGAACGTGAAGTGTAAATAACTTAGATGTTGGATATCGACAAGTTAAGTAACTCGACATTTTTCATTAAGATGATTTCATACGTTTATTTAACCTTTGAACTTTATCCCATGCTTCACCAACAAACTGTAATTTAAAAACTTGAAACCTATTATGAATATATATGATTCTACTTTTTTAAAACATTTTATGATATAACGATTTCCATTATTTTAACCTTTAAACAAAATGATTCTTAAAAATATATTTGGTTTTGGAAAACAAAATTATTATATTTATTTGATTTAGTTTCAAACGTACAAAAACGTTTTCAGTTTAAAAAGAACTTTATTATTAAAACGTATATAACTTTTATAAATATCTAGAACCACTTTTGATAACTCATTACTTAACCAGTATGATAAAGATAACGATATTTATATTTTATTTTATTAAATATATATAACGATTTAAATTAATATTATATATATTTATACGCGTATTATACGTACATAGTTTTATACTTTTACTATACTTAAACTTTACCTTTACTTTATTTTTACTTTACTTTAACTTTAATAATTCACTTTAATAATTCATACTTTAATAATTCACTTTAATAATTCATACTTTAATAATTCACTTTAATAATTCATACTTTAATAATTCACTTTAATAATTCATACTTTAATAATTCACTTTAATAATTCAAAAATCTATTATAAATAGAATTCAATAGGTTTCATTATTTCATAGAAACTTGAAAATATTTTTCTCTAAACTCTCTCAATCGATTTACATATATATATTTACTCCGTATTATTTCAAGATATTATTAGTATACATAAAATATTACGTCAGAGTGCTGTCCGAGTGATTTCGAAATTGTTTTTCGAGTGGGATTGGATTAAGGAAATTATGGGTTATAGCTATGGAGGTGATTGGTATGGTTCATGGATATGCTCGTGAGGTCAATATAGTGTTTATCATCTCCGTTGCGTCTACGTACCTTTCCTGCAATATTGAATCTCAATATTGATACGTGAGTACTCATAATTTGACTTTTACATACTAATAGTGTATCCCTGACTAGTGCTCGAGTATATAGGATTATGCATGTTTGTACTTTTGATATTGCCTTTAGTTAGGTTATGTTGAATCCTGAATTAGTTATATATGCGACTGAGATAAGGTATAACATATGCATGTCGTTGGAAAGCTAGCGAAAAATTAAGAACTTTTCATTTAGATATCGAATGATTTCGATGAACGGATTTGAAGTTATAGTCCATCGAATTTTTGTATTATTATTAAAAATGATTATTATTATCGTCGTTATTATCGTCGTTCTAGTTTTTCTTATTATTATTATTATTATCTTTATTAATAAAAGGATTTATCATTAAAAATTGTTATTTTTTTTATTATTACTATCGTTATTATCGTTAAAGTTATAATTAGTATAATTATTATTATCCAATTATTATTATTATTATTATTATTATTATTATTATTATTATTATTATTATTATTATTATTATTATTATTATTATTATTATTATTGGTATTATTATTATTATTATCATTATTAATATATATATCATTATTTAAAAATGGTTATTGTTATTGTTATTATTATTATTACTATATTATCATTAAGATAATTATTAGTATTATCGTTAATAATGTTATAGTAACTATCATTATTAATATTAGTGTAATTAAAACAAATATTTGTAACACCTAATTATTTTGATTACTATTATTATCATTATTACGAACACGATATAAAAGACGATTAAAAGCTATTAAACGAAACGATTAGGAAATAATGGGTAAGAGTATCATGATGAAATTAAAATATTATAAGATATTGATTTAGATAAAATTATCGTTCTTATTATTTTTATCATTACTATTATTATTAAAATTATCGTTAGTATTAAAACTATCATTTTAACAAAAATTATCATTTTAATAGAAATGTCATTGTTACTATAAAATATCATTATTATTATTATTTTAAATAGAATTATTATTTTAAAGATAATATTAAAAATTATCGTAAATATTAAAGTTATCATAATTAGAGTTATCGTTTTATCATAATGTCATCTTAGTAATTATAAATATTGATATTTTTATAATAATAATTATTATTACAAAATAATACAACTTTTACTTACTATCATTATAGATATTATTTTATCAAATAATTATTTGATACAAACATATTTTACTACGTGTAATAACTTACTTTAATAATACGTATCATATTATCTTTATAATATTAAATGAACCCTATAAATTTTATTACTTAATATATATAAAAGTATATTTTATTATATAAATATAATATAAAATTTTATTTATTAATAAATAAATTATATTATTTACTCTAATAAATCTTTTAAAAATATTTAAAAATATAAAATGACGATATTTAAACTATATATTAATCATGTATAAATTTTTGAAAATTATTTTGAGTCAAATTTACTTTTGTTGACTTTTGCATATTAGTCTCGAGCATTAGGATTGTGGTACACTATGACTTGACCTAATTTGTTAGACAAATATTGACCAACACATAAATATATATAATTAATTTAGGTTCGTGAATCCGAGGCCAACCTTGCACTTGTTCAATGACGTTATATGTATTTTTACTACGAAATACAGTATGGTGAGTTTCATTTGCCTTTTTACCCTTTATATTTTTGGGCTGAGAATACATGCGCAATTTTTATAAATGTTTTTCGAAATAGACACAAGTAATCGAAACTACATTATATGGTTGAATTATCGAAATCGAATATGCCCCTTTTTATTAAGTCTGGTAATCTAAGAATTAGGGAACAGACACCCTAATTGACGCGAATCCTAAAGATAGATCTATTGGGCCTAACAAACCCCATCCAAAGTACCGGATGCTTTAGTACTTCGAAATTATATCATGTCCGAAGGAGGATCCCGGAATGATAGGGGATATTCTTATATGTATCTAGTTAATGTCGGTTACCAGGTGTTCACCATATGAATGATTATTTTTTTGTCTCTATGCATGGGACGTATATTTATGAGAACTGGAAATGAAATTCTTGTGGTCTATTAAAATGATGGAAATAAATGATTATGATAAACTAATGAACTCACCAACCTTTTGGTTGACACTTTAAAGCATGTTTATTCTCAGGTGTTAAAGAAATCTTCCGCTGTGCATTTGCTCATTTTAAAGATATTACTTGGAGTCTTTCATAGTATATTTCGAAGAACGTTGCATTCGAGTCATTGAGTTCATCAAAGATTATTATTAAATCAATTTATAGTTGGATAGTGGATATTATGAAATGGTATGCATGCCAGTCAATTTTTGATGTAAAGAAAGATTGTCTTTTAAAAACGAATGCAATGTTTGTAAAATATATCATATATAGGTCAAATACCTCGCAATGTAATCAACTATTGTGAATCGTTTATAATGTTCCATATTAATTGATTTCGTTGCGAGGTTTTGACCTCTATATGAGACGTTTTTCAAAGACTGCATTCATTTTTAAAACAAACCATAACCTTTATTTCATAGATAAAGGTTTTAAAAAGCTTTACGTAGATTATCAAATAATGATAATCTAAAATATCCTGTTTACACACGACCATTACATAATGGTTTACAATACAAATATGTTACAACAAAATAAGTTTCTTGAATGCAGTTTTTACACAATATCATACAAGCATGGACTCCAAATCTCGTCCTTATTTAAGTATGCGACAGCGGAAGCTCTTAATAATCACCTGAGAATAAACATGCTTAAAACGTCAACAAAAATGTTGGTGAGTTATAGGTTTAACCTATATATATCAAATCATAATAATAGACCACAAGAGTTCATATTTCAATACACATCCCATACATAGAGATAAAAATCATTCATATGGTGAACACCTGGTAACCGACATTAACAAGATGCATATATAAGAATATCCCCATCATTCCGGGACACCCTTCGGATATGATATAAATTTCGAAGTACTAAAGCATCCGGTACTTTGGATGGGGTTTGTTAGGCCCAATAGATCTATCTTTAGGATTCGCGTCAATTAGGGTGTCTGTTCCCTAATTCTTAGATTACCAGACTTAATAAAAAGGGGCATATTCGATTTCGTTAATTCAACCATAGAATGTAGTTTCACGTACTTGTGTCTATTTTGTAAATCATTTATAAAACCTGCATGTATTCTCATCCCAAAAATATTAGATTTTAAAAGTGGGACTATAACTCACTTTCAGAGATTTTTACTTCGCCGGGAAGTAAGACTTGGCCACTGGTTGATTCACGAACCTATAACAATATATACATATATATCAAAGTATGTTCAAAATATATTTACAACACTTTTAATATATTTTGATGTTTTAAGTTTATTAAGTCAGCTGTCCTCGTTAGTAACCTACAACTAGTTGTCCACAGTTAGATGTACAGAAAAATAAATCGATAAATATTATCTTGAATCAATCCACGACCCAGTGTATACGTATCTCAGTATTGATCACAACTCAAACTATATATATTTTGGAATCAACCTCAACCCTGTATAGCTAACTCCAACATTCACATATAGAGTGTCTATGGTTGTTCCGAAATATATATAGATGTGTCGACATGATAGGTCGAAACATTGTATACGTGTCTATGGTATCTCAAGATTACATAATATACAATACAAGTTGATTAAGTTATGGTTGGAATAGATTTGTTACCAATTTTCACGTAGCTAAAATGAGAAAAATTATCCAATCTTGTTTTACCCATAACTTCTTCATTTTAAATCCGTTTTGAGTGAATCAAATTGCTATGGTTTCATATTGAACTCTATTTTATGAATCTAAACAGAAAAAGTATAGGTTTATAGTCGAAAAAATAAGTTACAAGTCGTTTTTGTAAAGGTAGTCATTTCAGTCGAAAGAACGACGTCTAGATGACCATTTTAGAAAACATACTTTCACTTTGAGTTTAACCATAATTTTTGGATATAGTTTCATGTTCATAATAAAAATCATTTTCTCAGAATAACAACTTTTAAATCAAAGTTTATCATAGTTTTTAATTAACTAACCCAAAACAGCCCGCGGTGTTACTACGACGGCGTAAATCCGGTTTTACGGTGTTTTCGTGTTTCCAGGTTTTAAATCATTAAGTTAGCATATCATATAGATATAGAACATGTGTTTAGTTGATTTTAAAAGTCAAGTTAGAAGGATTAACTTTTGTTTGCGAACAAGTTTAGAATTAACTAAACTATGTTCTAGTGATTACAAGTTTAAACCTTCGAATAAGATAGCTTTATATGTATGAATCGAATGATGTTATGAACATCATTACTACCTTAATTTCCTTGGATAAACCTACTGGAAAAGAGAAAAATGGATCTAGCTTCAATGGATCCTTGGATGGCTCGAAGTTCTTGAAGCAGAATCATGACACGAAAACAAGTTCAAGTAAGATCATCACTTGAAATAAGATTGTTATAGTTATAGAAATTGAACCAAAGTTTGAATATGATTATTACCTTGTATTAGAATGATAACCTACTGTAAGAAACAAAGATTTCTTGAGGTTGGATGATCACCTTACAAGATTGGAAGTGAGCTAGCAAACTTGAAAGTATTCTTGATTTTATGAAACTAGAACTTTTGGAATTTATGAAGAACACTTAGAACTTGAAGATAGAACTTGAGAGAGATCAATTAGATGAAGAAAATTGAAGAATAAAAGTGTTTGTAGGTGTTTTTGGTCGTTGGTGTATGGATTAGATATAAAGGATATGTAATTTTGTTTTCATGTAAATAAGTCATGAATGATTACTCATATTTTTGTAATTTTATGAGATATTTCATGCTAGTTGCCAAATGATGGTTCCCACATGTGTTAGGTGACTCACATGGGCTGCTAAGAGCTGATCATTGGAGTGTATATACCAATAGTACATACATCTAAAAGCTGTGTATTGTACGAGTACGAATACGGGTGCATACGAGTAGAATTGTTGATGAAACTGAACGAGGATGTAATTGTAAGCATTTTTGTTAAGTAGAAGTATTTTGATAAGTGTATTGAAGTCTTTCAAAAGTGTATAAATACATATTAAAACACTACATGTATATACATTTTAACTGAGTCGTTAAGTCATCGTTAGTCGTTACATGTAAATGTTGTTTTGAAACCTTTAGGTTAACGATCTTGTTAAATGTTGTTAACCCAATGTTTATAATATCAAAAGAGATTTTAAATTATTATATTATCATGATATTATGATGTACGAATATCTCTTAATATGATATATATACATTAAATGTCGTTACAACGATAATCGTTACATATATGTCTCGCTTCAAAATCATTAAGTTAGTAGTCTTGTTTTTACATATGTAGTTCATTGTTAATATACTTAATGATATGTTTACTTATCATAATATAATGTTAACTATATATATAACCATATATATGTCATCATATAGTTTTTACAAGTTTTAACGTTCGTGAATCACCGGTGAACTTGGGTGGTCAATTGTCTATATGAAACCTATTTCAATTAATCAAGTCTTAACAAGTTTGATTGCTTAACATGTTGGAAACATTTAATCATGTAAATATCAATCTCAATTAATATATATAAACATGGAAAAGTTCGGGTCACTACAGTACCTACCCGTTAAATAAATTTCGTCCCGAAATTTTAAGCTGTTGAAGGTGTTGACGAATCTTCTGGAAATAGATGCGGGTATTTCTTCTTCATCTGATCTTCACGCTCCCAGGTGAACTCGGGTCCTCTACGAGCATTCCATCGAACCTTAACAATTGGTATCTTGTTTTGCTTAAGTCTTTTAACCTCACGATCCATTATTTCGACGGGTTCTTCGATGAATTGAAGTTTTTCGTTGATTTGGATTTCATCTAACGGAATAGTGAGATCTTCTTTAGCAAAACATTTCTTTAAATTCGAGACGTGGAAAGTGTTATGTACAGCCGCGAGTTGTTGAGGTAACTCTAGTCGGTAAGCTACTGGTCCGACACGATCAATAATCTTGAATGGTCCAATATACCTTGGATTTAATTTCCCTCGTTTACCAAATCGAACAACGCCTTTCCAAGGTGCAACTTTAAGCATGACCATCTCTCCAATTTCAAATTCTATATCTTTTCTTTTAATGTCAGCGTAGCTCTTTTGTCGACTTTGGGCGGTTTTCAACCGTTGTTGAATTTGGATGATCTTCTCGGTAGTTTCTTGTATAATCTCCGGACCCGTAATCTGTCTATCCCCCACTTCACTCCAACAAATCGGAGACCTGCACTTTCTACCATAAAGTGCTTCAAACGGCGCCATCTCAATGCTTGAATGGTAGCTGTTGTTGTAGGAAAATTCTGCTAACGGTAGATGTCGATCCCAACTGTTTCCGAAATCAATAACACATGCTCGTAGCATGTCTTCAAGCGTTTGTATCGTCCTTTCGCTCTGCCCATCAGTTTGTGGATGATAGGCAGTACTCATGTCTAGACGAGTTCCTAATGCTTGCTGTAATGTCTGCCAGAATCTTGAAATAAATCTGCCATCCCTATCAGAGATAATAGAGATTGGTATTCCATGTCTGGAGATGACTTCCTTCAAATACAGTCGTGCTAACTTCTCCATCTTGTCATCTTCTCTTATTGGCAAGAAGTGTGCTGATTTGGAGAGACGGTCAACTATTACCCAAATAGTATCAAAACCACTTGCAGTCCTTGGCAATTTAGTGATGAAATCCATGGTAATGTTTTCCCATTTCCATTCCGGGATTTCGGGTTGTTGAAGTAGACCTGATGGTTTCTGATGCTCAGCTTTGACCTTAGAACACGTCAAACATTCTCCTACGTATTTAGCAACATCGGCTTTCATACCCGGCCACCAAAAATGTTTCTTGAGATCCTTGTACATCTTCCCCGTTCCAGGATGTATTGAGTATCTGGTTTTATGAGCTTCCCTAAGTACCATTTCTCTCATATCTCCAAATTTTGGTACCCAAATCCTTTCAGCCCTATACCGGGTTCCGTCTTCCCGAATATTAAGATGCTTCTTCGATCCTTTGGGTATTTCATCCTTTAAATTTCCCTCTTTTAAAACTCCTTGTTGCGCCTCCTTTATTTGAGTAGTAAGGTTATTATGAATCATTATATTCATAGATTTTACTCGAATGGGTTCTCTGTCCTTCCTGCTCAAGGCATTGGCTACCACATTTGCCTTCCCCGGGTGGTAACGAATCTCAAAGTCGTAATCATTCAATAATTCAATCCACCTACGCTGCCTCATATTCAGCTGTTTCTGATTAAATATGTGTTGAAGACTTTTGTGGTCGGTATATATAATACTTTTGACCCCATATAAGTAGTGCCTCCAAGTCTTTAATGCAAAAACAACCGCGCCTAATTCCAAATCATGCGTCGTATAATTTTGTTCGTGAATCTTCAATTGTCTAGACGCATAAGCAATCACCTTCGTTCGTTGCATTAATACACAATCGAGACCTTGCTTTGATGCATCACAATAAATCACAAAATCATCATTCCCTTCAGGCAATGACAATATAGGTGCCGTAGTTAGCTTTTTCTTCAATAACTGAAACGCTTTCTCTTGTTCATCATTCCATTCAAATTTCTTCCCTTTATGCGTTAATGCAGTCAAGGGTTTTGCTATTCTGGAAAAGTCTTGGATGAACCTTCTGTAGTAACCAGCTAGTCCTAAAAACTGGCGTATGTGTTTCGGAGTTTTCGGGGTTTCCCACTTTTAAAATGTAATATTGAATTAGTTAATAATTAGATAAATTGAATATAAGAATTTTTACAAGAAACACAAATTATACCTATGTATTAATAAGAAAATTATATTATCAAAATTATACTCTTAATATATTTATATCAAATAATTATAAATTATAAAAGCAAATTATAAATTAAGAATTATATTAATTTATTATAATATTATAATTATAATATATTAAACATAATTATATAATATATAATGATATTAAATATTTCAATTATAATAAATTATATAATATTAAGATATAATGTTAACATAATATTCAAAATATTTAATAATATGATATATGTAAATATCAACTTTTAATAATATTATATGTAATGTATAATTTTAACTTAATATTATTTAAAAGTTATACATAATGTAATTCTTTATTTTTAATATGTTGATAATATTATGTTGTAAATATTTATTCACTTAATATTCTGTATGATTAACTTGTTCCATTTAACTATTTTGAAGGAAATGGCACCGACTACTCGACACACCGTGAATATGAATGAAGAGGAATTCCGTACTTTTCTAGCTTCAAACATAGCCGCAGTACAGGCTGCGCTACATACCAACAATAACCTTGGATCTAGCAGTACAGGAAATCGTGTAGGATGCACCTACAAAGAATTCACTGCCTGCAAACCTTTGGAATTTGATGGAATCGAAGGACCGATCGGATTGAAACGGTGGACCGAGAAGGTTGAATCGGTGTTTGCCATAAGTAAGTGTACTGAAGAGGACAAAGTGAAGTACGCTACGCATACCTTCACAGGTTCTGCGTTAACATGGTGGAATACCTATCTAGAGCAAGTGGGACAAGATGATGCATACGCACTACCGTGGTCAGCATTCAAGCACTTGATGAACGAGAAGTATCGTCCCAGAACCGAGGTCAATAAGCTCAAGACAGAACTAAGAGGGTTACGAACCCAAGGATTTGATATTACCACGTATGAAAGACGATTCACAGAATTGTGCCTATTGTGTCCGGGAGCATTCGAAGATGAGGAAGAGAAGATCGACGCGTTTGTGAAAGGATTACCGGAAAGAATCCAAGAAGATATAAGTTCACACGAGCCCGCCTCCATACAACAGGCATGTAGAATGGCTCACAAACTAGTGAACCAGATTGAAGAAAGAATTAAAGAACAGACTGCTGAAGAGGCCAATGTGAAGCAAGTCAAAAGAAAGTGGGAGGAAAACGGTGATAAGAATCACCAATACAACAACAGCAATTACAACAATAATCGCAACAATTATCCCAACAATCGCAACATCAATCGCAACTACAACAAACGGCCCAACAACAACAACAACAACAACAACAGCAACTACAACAATCATCCCAACAACAATAATAACCGTAACAACAACAACAATCAGAAGCAGCTATGCCAAAGGTGTGAAAAGAATCACTCGGGGTTCTGCACCAAATTTTGCAACAAGTGTAAAAGAAATGGTCATAGCGCGGCGAAGTGTGAGGTCTACGGACCAGGGGTTAATAGAACGAAAGGAACAAATGGTGTCGGAACGAGTAATGGCGGAGCAAGTAGTGTCGGAGCAAGTTATGCCAATGTAGTTTGTTATAAATGTGGAAAACCAGGCCACATTATTAGAAATTGCCCGAACCAGGAGAACACGAATGGACAAGGCCGTGGAAGAGTTTTCAATATTAATGCGGTAGAGGCACAGGAAGACCCGGAGCTTGTTACGGGTACGTTTCTTATTGACAATAAATCTGCTTACGTTTTATTTGATTCGGGTGCGGATAGAAGCTATATGAGTAGAGATTTTTGTGCTAAATTAAGTTGTCCATTGACGCCTTTGGATAGTAAATTTTTACTCGAATTAGCAAATGGTAAATTAATTTCAGCAGATAATATATGTCGGAATCGAGAAATTAAACTGGTTAGCGAAACATTTAAGATTGATTTAATACCAGTAGAGTTAGGGAGTTTTGATGTGATAATCGGTATGGACTGGTTGAAAGAAGTGAAAGCAGAGATCGTTTGTTACAAAAATGCAATTCGCATTATACGAGAAAAAGGAAAACCCTTAATGGTGTACGGAGAAAAGGGCAACACGAAGCTACATCTTATTAGTAATTTGAAGGCACAAAAACTAATAAGAAAAGGTTGCTATGCTGTTCTAGCACACGTCGAGAAAGTACAAACTGAAGAAAAGAGCATCAATGATGTTCCCATTGCAAAAGAATTTCCCGATGTATTTCCGAAAGAATTACCGGGATTACCCCCACATCGATCCGTTGAATTTCAAATAGATCTTGTACCAGGAGCTGCACCAATAGCTCGTGCTCCTTACAGACTCGCACCCAGCGAGATGAAAGAACTGCAAAGCCAATTACAAGAACTTTTAGAGCGTGGTTTCATTCGACCAAGCACATCACCGTGGGGAGCTCCTGTTTTGTTTGTCAAGAAGAAAGATGGTACATTCAGGTTGTGTATCGACTACCGAGAGTTGAACAAACTTACCATCAAGAACCGCTACCCACTACCGAGAATCGACGACTTATTTGATCAACTACAAGGCTCGTCTGTTTATTCAAAGATTGACTTACGTTCCGGGTATCATCAAATGCGGGTGAAAGAAGATGATATTCCAAAGACTGCTTTCAGAACACGTTACGGTCATTACGAGTTTATGGTCATGCCGTTTGGTTTAACTAATGCACCAGCTGTGTTCATGGACCTTATGAACCGAGTGTGTGGACCATACCTTGACAAGTTTGTCATTGTTTTCATTGATGACATACTTATTTACTCAAAGAATGACCAAGAACACGGTGAACATTTGAGAAAGGTGTTAGAAGTATTGAGAAAGGAAGAATTGTACGCTAAGTTTTCAAAGTGTGCATTTTGGTTGGAAGAAGTTCAATTCCTCGGTCACATAGTGAACAAAGAAGGTATTAAGGTGGATCCGGCAAAGATAGAAACTGTTGAAAAGTGGGAAACCCCGAAAACTCCGAAACACATACGCCAGTTTTTAGGACTAGCTGGTTACTACAGAAGGTTCATCCAAGACTTTTCCAGAATAGCAAAACCCTTGACTGCATTAACGCATAAAGGGAAGAAATTTGAATGGAATGATGAACAAGAGAAAGCGTTTCAGTTATTGAAGAAAAAGCTAACTACGGCACCTATATTGTCATTGCCTGAAGGGAATGATGATTTTGTGATTTATTGTGATGCATCAAAGCAAGGTCTCGGTTGTGTATTAATGCAACGAACGAAGGTGATTGCTTATGCGTCTAGACAATTGAAGATTCACGAACAAAATTATACGACGCATGATTTGGAATTAGGCGCGGTTGTTTTTGCATTAAAGACTTGGAGGCACTACTTATATGGGGTCAAAAGTATTATATATACCGACCACAAAAGTCTTCAACACATATTTAATCAGAAACAACTGAATATGAGGCAGCGTAGGTGGATTGAATTATTGAATGATTACGACTTTGAGATTCGTTACCACCCGGGGAAGGCAAATGTGGTAGCCGATGCCTTGAGCAGGAAGGACAGAGAACCCATTCGAGTAAAATCTATGAATATAATGATTCATAATAACATTACTACTCAAATAAAGGAGGCGCAACAAGGAGTTTTAAAAGAGGGAAATTTAAAGGATGAAATACCCAAAGGATCGGAGAAGCATCTTAATATTCGGGAAGACGGAAGCCGGTATAGGGCTGAAAGGATTTGGGTACCAAAATTTGGAGATATGAGAGAAATGGTACTTAGAGAAGCTCATAAAACCAGATACTCAATACATCCTGGAACGGGGAAGATGTACAAGGATCTCAAGAAACATTTTTGGTGGCCGGGTATGAAAGCCGATGTTGCTAAATACGTAGGAGAATGTTTGACGTGTTCTAAGGTCAAAGCTGAGCATCAGAAACCATCAGGTCTACTTCAACAACCCGAAATCCCGGAATGGAAATGGGAAAACATTACCATGGATTTCATCACTAAATTGCCAAGGACTGCAAGTGGTTTTGATACTATTTGGGTAATAGTTGATCGTCTCACCAAATCCGCACACTTCCTACCAATAAGAGAAGATGACAAGATGGAGAAGTTAGCACGACTGTATTTGAAGGAAGTCATCTCCAGACATGGAATACCAATCTCTATTATCTCTGATAGGGATGGCAGATTTATTTCAAGATTCTGGCAGACATTACAGCAAGCATTAGGAACTCGTCTAGACATGAGTACTGCCTATCATCCACAAACTGATGGGCAGAGCGAAAGGACGATACAAACGCTTGAAGACATGCTACGAGCTTGTGTTATTGATTTCGGAAACAGTTGGGATCGACATCTACCGTTAGCAGAATTTTCCTACAACAACAGCTACCATTCAAGCATTGAGATGGCGCCGTTTGAAGCACTTTATGGTAGAAAGTGCAGGTCTCCGATTTGTTGGAGTGAAGTGGGGGATAGACAGATTACGGGTCCGGAGATTATACAAGAAACTACCGAGAAGATCATCCAAATTCAACAACGGTTGAAAACCGCCCAAAGTCGACAAAAGAGCTACGCTGACATTAAAAGAAAAGATATAGAATTTGAAATTGGAGAGATGGTCATGCTTAAAGTTGCACCTTGGAAAGGCGTTGTTCGATTTGGTAAACGAGGGAAATTAAATCCAAGGTATATTGGACCATTCAAGATTATTGATCGTGTCGGACCAGTAGCTTACCGACTAGAGTTACCTCAACAACTCGCGGCTGTACATAACACTTTCCACGTCTCGAATTTAAAGAAATGTTTTGCTAAAGAAGATCTCACTATTCCGTTAGATGAAATCCAAATCAACGAAAAACTTCAATTCATCGAAGAACCCGTCGAAATAATGGATCGTGAGGTTAAAAGACTTAAGCAAAACAAGATACCAATTGTTAAGGTTCGATGGAATGCTCGTAGAGGACCCGAGTTCACCTGGGAGCGTGAAGATCAGATGAAGAAGAAATACCCGCATCTATTTCCAGAAGATTCGTCAACACCTTCAACAGCTTAAAATTTCGGGGCGAAATTTATTTAACGGGTAGGTACTGTAGTGACCCGAACTTTTCCATGTTTATATATATTAACTGAGATTGATGTTTACATGATTAAATGTTTCCAACATGTTAAGCAATCAAACTTGTTAAGACTTGATTAATTGAAATAGGTTTCATATAGACAATTGACCACCCAAGTTGACCGGTGATTCACGAACGTTAAAACTTGTAAAAAACTATATGATGACATATATATGGTTATATATATAGTTAACATGATATTATGATAAGTAAACATATCATTAATTATATTAACAATGAACTACATATGTAAAAACAAGACTACTAACTTAATGATTTTGAAACGAGACATATATGTAACGTTTATCGTTGTAACGACATTTAATGTATATATATCATATTAAGAGATATTCGTACATCATAATATCATAATAATATAATAATTTAAAATCTCTTTTGTTATTATAAACATTGGGTTAACAACATTTAACAAGATCGTTAACCTAAAGGTTTCAAAACAACACTTACATGTAACGACTAACGATGACTTAACGACTCAGTTAAAATGTATATACATGTAGTGTTTTAATATGTATTTATACACTTTTGAAAGACTTCAATACACTTATCAAAATACTTCTACTTAACAAAAATGCTTACAATTACATTCTCGTTCAGTTTCATCAACAATTCTACTCGTATGCACCCGTATTCGTACTCGTACAATACACAGCTTTTAGATGTATGTACTATTGGTATATACACTCCAATGATCAGCTCTTAGCAGCCCATGTGAGTCACCTAACACATGTGGGAACCATCATTTGGCAACTAGCATGAAATATCTCATAAGATTACAAAAATATGAGTAATCATTCATGACTTATTTACATGAAAACAAAATTACATATCCTTTATATCTAATCCATACACCAACGACCAAAAACACCTACAAACACTTTCATTCTTCAATTTTCTTCATCTAATTGAACTCTCTCAAGTTCTATCTTCAAGTTCTAAGTGTTCTTCATAAATTCCAAAAGTTCTAGTTTCATAAAATCAAGAATACTTTCAAGTTTGCTAGCTCACTTCCAATCTTGTAAGGTGATCATCCAACCTCAAGAAATCTTTGTTTCTTACAGTAGGTTATCATTCTAATACAAGGTAATAATCATATTCAAACTTTGGTTCAATTTCTATAACTATAACAATCTTATTTCAAGTGATGATCTTACTTGAACTTGTTTTCGTGTCATGATTTTGCTTCAAGAACTTTGAGCCATCCAAGGATCCATTGAAGCTAGATCCATTTTTATCTTTTCCAGTAGGTTCATCCAAGGAACTTAAGGTAGTAATGATGTTCATAACATCATTCAATTCATACATATAAAGCTATCTTATTCGAAGGTTTAAACTTGTAATCACTAGAACATAGTTTAGTTAATTCTAAACTTGTTCGCAAACAAAAGTTAATCCTTCTAACTTGACTTTTAAAATCAACTAAACACATGTTCTATATCTATATGATATGCTAACTTAATGATTTAAAACCTGGAAACACGAAAAACACCATAAAACCGGATTTACGCCGTCGTAGTAACACCGCGGGCTGTTTTGGGTTAGTTAATTAAAAACTATGATAAACTTTGATTTAAAAGTTGTTATTCTGAGAAAATGATTTTTATTATGAACATGAAACTATATCCAAAAATTATGGTTAAACTCAAAGTGGAAGTATGTTTTCTAAAATGGTCATCTAGACGTCGTTCTTTCGACTGAAATGACTACCTTTACAAAAACGACTTGTAACTTATTTTTCCGACTATAAACCTATACTTTTTTTGTTTAGATTCATAAAATAGAGTTCAATATGAAACCATAGCAATTTGATTCACTCAAAACGGATTTAAAATGAAGAAGTTATGGGTAAAACAAGATTGGATAATTTTTCTCATTTTAGCTACGTGAAAATTGGTAACAAATCTATTCCAACCATAACTTAATCAACTTGTATTATATATTATGTAATCTTGAGATACCATAGACACGTATACAATGTTTCGACCTATCATGTCGACACATCTATATATATTTCGGAACAACCATAGACACTCTATATGTGAATGTTGGAGTTAGCTATACAGGGTTGAGGTTGATTCCAAAATATATATAGTTTGAGTTGTGATCAATACTGAGATACGTATACACTGGGTCGTGGATTGATTCAAGATAATATTTATCGATTTATTTCTGTACATCTAACTGTGGACAACTAGTTGTAGGTTACTAACGAGGACAGCTGACTTAATAAACTTAAAACATCAAAATATATTAAAAGTGTTGTAAATATATTTTGAACATACTTTGATATATATGTATATATTGTTATAGGTTCGTGAATCAACCAGTGGCCAAGTCTTACTTCCCGACGAAGTAAAAATCTGTGAAAGTGAGTTATAGTCCCACTTTTAAAATCTAATATTTTTGGGATGAGAATACATGCAGGTTTTATAAATGATTTACAAAATAGACACAAGTACGTGAAACTACATTCTATGGTTGAATTATCGAAATCGAATATGCCCCTTTTTATTAAGTCTGGTAATCTAAGAATTAGGGAACAGACACCCTAATTGACGCGAATCCTAAAGATAGATCTATTGGGCCTAACAAACCCCATCCAAAGTACCGGATGCTTTAGTACTTCGAAATTTATATCATATCCGAAGGGTGTCCCGGAATGATGGGGATATTCTTATATATGCATCTTGTTATTGTCGGTTACCAGGTGTTCACCATATGAATGATTTTTATCTCTATGTATGGGATGTGTATTGAAATATGAAATCTTGTGGTCTATTGTTACGATTTGATATATATAGGTTAAACCTATAACTCACCAACATTTTTGTTGACCTTTTAAGCATGTTTATTCTCAGGTGATTATTAAGAGCTTCCGCTGTCACATACTTAAATAAGGACAAGATTTGGAGTCCATGCTTGTATGATATTGTGTAAAAACTGCATTCAAGAAACTTATTTTGTTGTAACATATTTGTATTGTAAACCATTATGTAATGGTCGTGTGTAAACAGGATATTTTAGATTATCATTATTTGATAATCTACGTAAAGCGTTTTAAACCTTTATTGATGAAATAAAGGTTATGGTTTGTTTAAAAATGAATGCAGTCTTTGAAAAATGTCTCATATAGAGGTCAAAACCTCGCAACGAAATCAAGTAATATGGAACGTTTTTAATCAATAAGAACGGGACATTTCAGTATATATATATATATATATATATGGGTATATATATATATATATATATATATATATATATATATATATATATATATATATATATATATATATATATAGTTTGAGTTGTGATCGAGTCTGAGACGTATACGGGTCACGATACGTATTAATTAATTCGAATATTATATATTAAACTATATATGAATTACTGGACTGTTACTGTGGACTATCCACTGTGGACTACCAACACTGGACAATTAAAATGAATTAAAATATTGATTATAACATATGAAACTAAACAAGTCTTCAAGTTTGCCACTTGATTTCATTTTAAACCTCATTTGTATCTTGACGATTATAATCTGCGTTCAAACATTTCAAGATTCTTGAAAACACCTCAATCGAGAGGATGAACCAACCGCACTTCATCTACGGAAGAAAAGATTGATGCATGTAGTTATGCGCCTGAAAAACTCTCAGAAACTGAGTAAACGTTTAACACGTATCTGTGCTAGCTCCTTTGGCGTTGTTATTACCGAAAATAACTTTGCAATCTCTTTCCAAATTAGCCAATTTTGTCACAGCTCCAACAAGTCAACTTCAATTTTTCGTTTGAAACAACCTTATTATAACCTTGATATATATGTGTGCTCTTTTATTGTTACCGGGGAACTTTTTATATTTCATCATATTACCAGTAGACGTACCGGCAACCTCATTGCTCCTTGACTTAAATCTCTTCGACAAAACACTATATTTATCTATTGAAGTCTTATCATGAACTCATCAGCATCTTGTAACGAGAATTGCCATATCAATTACCGGGAATCAGCAAATCTGAATTGTGAGTCTCGCAACGTTTCCACATCAACAGTTATATGTATCCATATAACATTTATCTCTTAGAACTATGATCTTTCATTCTGAAATTCTGAAAAGCACCCAGTCTGCGAATTAATGCTCTGAATTTTGAAAAGTTGAATGAAGCAACAAAAACTGTAAATGACCTCAACAGCCAAAAGTTGATGATAAAGAATTGTATGTTGGCAAAGCTCAGAAAAAGTTTAAAACTGAAAAACTGATTGAGCAAACTACGAAGGAGTCTCTGAACAAATCACAAGGACTAAACTTGTACATTAAGAATCCTGATGATTCTGTTTCTGATGAAATATTTAGCGAATATCTTGCTCCTTAAATGCTCTAAATCATCGTGAATGAATTTTTTTCATCACAATTTGATTCTAAAATTCTATAATATCATCGAATCTTTCATTATAAATATCCTCGATATTTCTGAAAATATTTTCATAACTATTCTTATCTGAAATCATTTATCTCTTCGCGTTGTCAGTGTTACATCATATAAGAAACTGTTTAGTTTCTATATTCTGTAAACTTTCTAGTTTAAACTATGAATATTTTTGAAGTAGTGTTGGGAACTGATGCATGAGTTAGTATAATATAATGACACTTGATCAACGTGATTATATTACAGTAAGTCATGCTGAGTTTCTAATGGAACGTGATGATTCACAGATCAAAACGTCATCATGTGCCATGTTACACGACTCTTACATTCTATCTAACCTCTAAACATATCAAGAACATATTATCTTGATAGTTCTATCTTTTTCCTTGAATTCCGAAAATCCACCATGACTATGTCAAAAGTTAAGACGAAACTTTTTACTCTTTTGTGATAGCTTCACTCGTACGCTTCGCATGATCGAATAGTTTTATCTATATTAATCAATAATGATAAAACTCTATTTATCAACTCATATTCGTCATGAAAACATTTTTATTGTTAGCCATGACGACCTCACTCAAATTTCGGGACGAAATTTCTTTAACAGGTAGGTACTGTAGTGACCCGGAAAATTTCGACTAATTTTGAACCAAACTCTCGATACGATTTAATATCTTTGACACGATAAGCAAAGTCTGTTAGGTTTTGTCTCAAAAATTTTGAACTTTTCATATATTTATTTGACCTTCGACTGCTCTCGACGATTCACGAATAATTAATTGTAAATAGATATGTGTGTATGTATATATAAATAATAATTCGAAATAAAATTTGATGTATTATATGTTGTTGTTATTAAAAATTAATAAGATAAAAATAGGATATTATAATGATTATTATTTAAAATATATCTATATATATAAATAAAGTATATTAAAAATGATTGTAATACTCGTTAGACGCTTCGATTATTAATTAGAGAAACTTAAATCAAACTTATGTGATTTAAAATAAACGGTAATCCGAAAATGAGTTCTATAAATTTTAGGCTTACTAAAAATGTATTTAGGATCTAGTTATTTAATTTTAACACTTTTTATATTTCACCCATAAATGAGAGGGACAGTTGATGTAATTTTTATTTAATAAATTAAGGATCGAATTTTATACCATAATGACCAAAATAAATAAAACTATTTAATTTAAAATTTTGAGATTTTTCCGAAGACTTTTATCCGTCACTAATTATCAATGGGACACGATATATTATCCATATTAAAATCGTTTTAAGTAACAATCGAGTTAATAATGAAAATGTAAATTTAAATATGCAAGTTAATATGTATCATATGAATTATTTACTTATACTACATCATGATCAATAAATAAATAATAATTGATGAGATAAAATAGATATGTGGTATCTATATGACTTAGTGATCAAAATTAAATAAATACTAAAAATATTGAGATTTTTAAATAGATGTGAAGTTACTAATTGAAAAGGGTCAAGCCCATGTTGTCAAGACGTAAGTTTTTTGGTTTCATATTATCGTGATTTCGTGATTTTCGCAATTGAACGCGTCATTATTATATACTATCTATAGTCATTATATAAATATCCCATCTATTCTATCACCATAATATTATATTGTCAAAGATAAAACTTTAAAATAATCACAATAATAAAGCTAGAAGAAAAGGCCAATGAATCCAGCTATAATCCATAACCAACCTAATCACATCCCCTTTTTATTCCGGACCCATCTATAGTTAATACATGACTTTTTGCTCGGCATATTTGTGTACCTCTAATTCATCTTTTATACTATTTTTTTTATATAAAGTGCATATATAAATATAAGGTATATGTACACCAACAACAAATATAGCCAACAATCTAATGAACTAAGAATCCATTCAATCAAAGAAATCAGAGAGAGTCCAGGAGACGACGAGATGCCTACGAGAACACTTAACCCTTACACGTTGGCCTTCGGTTCCATGCGAGTTCGTTTTGAAGGTTGTACGTTTGAGAAACAAAATGATCAGTCATGAAGTTAATATTAATTATTTTGTTTTAAACCTCTAACACCTCCGGCCACCAACTCCGACGAACCACCATCTTAAACCCATGAAGAACCACCATTAACGCCACCCTTTACAACCACCATGGTGTCACCATCTCTTTTCTTTGTTTCTGTTTCTTGTGCGCCAACATCACTACCTTCTTTATATTTTTTTTCCAATCGATCACAACCATGAACAAACCATTACCTTATTATTTTCTTCTTCCATTGTGAGCTATCATGTTCATCCTCACCACCGAGAACCCAGAACCCACAATTACGTTACACCACCTTCAACAACAAAAAAAAGTTTCGGTTAGGTGTCACGTAAGCTGTGACGTAGTAGGTCACCTCCAAGTATTCATGGATTGACTCGGTCGACTTCAAGTCTAAGGGTTAACCGGCTTCCTATTCAACTAGGGTAAGTCTACTTTTTGAAACATTTAAATTTCGTATCTTGAATAAAAGAGACTAGCTAGCCTAATAAAGTTATCGAGCAAAATACATTAATGAATAATTATAATGCAAATTGTAGAATATATTAATCATCAAATTAAATGTAGATCTTAATACCAAAAGGTATACATCTTAAATGTACGTAAAAAAAATTCATCATGTTTAGGTTTGAGTTTTGTCATACTATCATCGACTAATTTTAAACTTAAGAATGTTTCAAACGAGAGCGTTTAGAGACTAGATTTGTCATTGAGATAAATAAAAGTGTTGTATGATAATGATCATTTAAAACTTAACATGTACGAATATAATGAAGGAAATGAAACCATGATTTTATGTAAATAATAAAAATGAAGGAGACGATGAATAGTTCTGGGTTTAGTTTTTGAAGAAGATGGAAACTGAAAATATGTTAAAAGAATTTAAAATCCTAAATGAATCAGAAAGTAAGCAATGGTTCAATGGTTAGGGTGTTATCAGGTTAATAAGAGGTCCTGAGTTCGAATCTAGGCCACTGCAAAAAAATTTTTCTAAATAACAAAAGAAGCTGTTGGGTTTATTAATAAATTGAACTAGTCCATCTAGAGCGGGCTTCTTGATCAAGTGGGTTAATTAAAATGGTGATGGATCGAATTAGTATTGGGCCAATTAGATTTGAAGATGGACTTGATATTTAGGCCTGTTATAAATAGAATTGGATTAGGGATAAATAGATTTAAGGAAGTAATTAAATCAGAAAATCGAAATAGCTTACATGGTTAGGGGTGATTGTGGTTAAACGAGAGGTCGTGGGTTCGAACCCCGGTTGTGACATAATTTTTTTAGAAATAGAAGAAGAAAGGGAAAACAGGAAGAAAAGGGGGTTATATAAATATAAGAATCATATTAATTAGAAAATAAAACAGACAGAGCTTTGGTTAAGGATGTTATCGGGTTAGCGGGATGTCGCGGGTTTAAGCCTGGACTTGGGTATTTTTTTTTTTGGACTACTTCTTTGAGGTAGTTTACTTATTATTATTATTATTATTATTATTATTATTATTATTATTATTATTATTATTATTATTATTATTATTATTATTATTATTATTATTATTATTATTATTATTATTATTATTATCATCATCATCATCATCATCATCATCATTTTTATGTAAGTAGTATTATTATTGAAACTAATTAATTTTTTTTATATATAAATTATCATTTTTATTATTAGAACTATCATTATTATTATTATTATTAGAATTATCATTATTTTTATCATTATTATTTTTATTATCATTTTTATTATTTCTAACACTAATATTATTATTATTTTTATCATTATTATTATTAGTATTATTAATATATCAAATAAAGATTTTTTATATAAAAATATATTATTTACATAAAACATAACTATATTAATATGTTTGTAATAAATATTAATTATCTATTTAATGTATAAAAAAATATAGTTAATTTAGTTATTAATGAAACGAACAAGTTACTAAAATAACAAATAATAATAATACCTAGATTTGTTCAATTACAATTATATGTGTTAATATATATATATATATAATTGATATAGGTTCGTGAATCCGAGGTCAACCCTGCATTGTTCAGTTTCGTCGTATGAATATTTTTACTACAAAATATTGTAGAGTGAGTTTCATTTGATCCCTTTTTCTCTTTACATTTTTGGGACTGAGAATACATGCGCTGTTTTTTACAACTGCTTTATTAAATGCTTTTGAAATATATTTTGAACTGCGAATACATGAAATGCTTTTATAAATGTTTGACGAGATAGACACAAGCAAAACATTCCTCGAATGAATTATTATGTAGACAGAAGTTCTGCGGATTATTATTGAATTATGTGGACATGATAATTGCCACCATTGAATTATGTGGACATGATAATTGCCACCATTGAATTATGTGGACATGATAATTGCCACCAGTTGATGTGAATGTTATATATCGAGAGAATGATTTTATACACAGGTTATGTGTATGTTATTTTTGTGCACAAGATATGTGTACGGTTACTATGATTTAGGAAAATGGTTTCATACACGAGAAAGATGTACTGTATTTAAAAGATATAGCATGTACATTACAGGTGGGTATAGGATTCGGGCCCATTTGTACCATGCAGCATTTAAATCTTGTGGTCTATCAAAATGATGAATTTTATTTTTTATGATAAACTTATGAACTCACCAACCTTTTGGTTGACACTTGAAAGCATGTTTATTCTCAGGTATGAAAGAAATCTTTCGCTGTGCATTTGCTCATATTAGAGATATTAATTGGAGTCATTCATGACATATTTCAAAAGACGTTGCATTCGAGTCATCGAGTTCATCAAGATTATTATTAAGTCAACTATAGTTGGATGTATTATGAAATGGTATGCATGTCGTCAACTTTCGATGTAAATGAAAGTTTGTCTTTTAAAAACGAATGTAATGTTTGTAAAATGTATCATATAGAGGTCAAGTACCTCGCGATGTAACCAAATGTAATGTATTCGTCCAGATGGATTAGGACGGGTCCCGTTCTTATTGATTAAAAACGTTCCATATTAATTGATTTCGTTGCGAGGTTTTGACCTCTATATGAGACGTTTTTCAAAGACTGCATTCATTTTTAAAACAAACCATAACCTTTATTTCATAGATAAAGGTTTTAAAAAGCTTTACGTAGATTATCAAATAATGATAATCTAAAATATCCTGTTTACACACGACCATTACATAATGGTTTACAATACAAATATGTTACAACAAAATAAGTTTCTTGAATGCAGTTTTTACACAATATCATACAAGCATGGACTCCAAATCTCGTCCTTATTTAAGTATGCGACAGCGGAAGCTCTTAATAATCACCTGAGAATAAACATGCTTAAAACGTCAACAAAAATGTTGGTGAGTTATAGGTTTAACCTATATATATCAAATCATAATAATAGACCACAAGAGTTCATATTTCAATACACATCCCATACATAGAGATAAAAATCATTCATATGGTGAACACCTGGTAACCGACATTAACAAGATGCATATATAAGAATATCCCCATCATTCCGGGACACCCTTCGGATATGATATAAATTTCGAAGTACTAAAGCATCCGGTACTTTGGATGGGGTTTGTTAGGCCCAATAGATCTATCTTTAGGATTCGCGTCAATTAGGGTGTCTGTTCCCTAATTCTTAGATTACCAGACTTAATAAAAAGGGGCATATTCGATTTTGATAATTCAACCATAGAATGTAGTTTCACGTACTTGTGTCTATTTTGTAAACCATTTATAAAACCTGCATGTATTCTCATCCCAAAAATATTAGATTTTAAAAGTGGGACTATAACTCACTTTAACAGATTTTTACTTCGTCGGGAAGTAAGACTTGGCCACTGGTTAATTCACGAACCTATAACAATATATACATATATATCAAAGTATGTTCAAAATATATTTACAACACTTTTAATATATTTTGATTTTTTAAGTTTATTAAGTCAGCTGTCCTCGTTAGTAACCTACAACTAGTTGTCCACAGTTAGATGTGCAGAAATAAATCGATAAATATTATCTTGAATCAATCCACGACCCAGTGTATACGTATCTCAGTATTGATCACAACTCAAACTATATATATTTTGGAATCAACCTCAACCCTGTATAGCTAACTCCAACATTCACATATAGAGTGTCTATGGTTGTTCCGAAATATATATAGATGTGTCGACATGATAGGTCGAAACATTGTATACGTGTCTATGGTATCTCAAGATTACATAATATACAATACAAGTTGATTAAGTTATGGTTGGAATAGATTTGTTACCAATTTTCACGTAGCTAAAATGAGAAAAATTATCCAATCTTGTTTTACCCATAACTTCTTCATTTTAAATCCGTTTTGAGTGAATCAAATTGCTATGGTTTCATATTGAACTCTATTTTATGAATCTAAACAGAAAAGTATAGGTTTATAGTCGGAAAAATAAGTTACAAGTTATTTTTGTAAAGGTAGTCATTTCAGTCGAAAGAACGACGTCTAGATGACCATTTTAGAAAACATACTTCCACTTTGAGTTTAATCATAATTTTTGGATATAGTTTCATGTTCATAATAAAAATCATTTTCTCAGAATAACAACTTTAAAATCAAAGTTTATCATAGTTTTTAATTAACTAACCCAAAACAGCCCGCGGTGTTACTACGACGGCGTAAATCCGGTTTTACGGTGTTTTTCGTGTTTCCAGGTTTTAAATCATTAAGTTAGCATATCATATAGATATAGAACATGTGTTTAGTTGATTTTAAAAGTCAAGTTAGAAGGATTAACTTTTGTTTGCGAACAAGTTTAGAATTAACTAAACTATGTTCTAGTGAATACAAGTTTAAACCTTCGAATAAGATAGCTTTATATGTATAAATTGAATGATGTTATGAACATCATTACTGCCTTAAGTTCCTTGGATAAACCTACTGGAAAAGAGAAAAATGGATCTAGCTTCAATGGATCCTTGGATGGCTCGAAGTTCTTGAAGCAGAATCATGACACGAAAACAAGTTCAAGTAAGATCATCACTTGAAATAAGATTGTTATAGTTATAGAAATTGAACCAAAGTTTGAATATGATTATTACCTTGTATTAGAATGATAACCTACTGTAAGAAACAAAGATTTCTTGAGGTTGGATGATCACCTTACAAGATTGGAAGTGAGCTAGCAAACTTGAAAGTATTCTTGATTTTATGAAACTATAACTTTTGGAATTTATGAAGAACACTTAGAACTTGAAGATAGAACTTGAGAGAGATCAATTAGATGAAGAAAATTGAAGAATGAAAGTGTTTGTAGGTGTTTTTGGTCGTTGGTGTATGGATTAGATATAAAGGATATGTAATTTTGTTTTCATGTAAATAAGTCATGAATGATTACTCATATTTTTGTAATTTTATGAGATATTTCATGCTAGTTGCCAAATGATGGTTCCCACATGTGTTAGGTGACTCACATGGGCTGCTAAGAGCTGATCATTGGAGTGTATATACCAATAGTACATACATCTAAAAGCTGTGTATTGTACGAGTACGAATACGGGTGCATACGAGTAGAATTGTTGATGAAACTGAACGAGGATGTAATTGTAAGCATTTTTGTTAAGTAGAAGTATTTTGATAAGTGTATTGAAGTCTTTCAAAAGTGTATAAATACATATTAAAACACTACATGTATATACATTTTAACTGAGTCGTTAAGTCATCGTTAGTCGTTACATGTAAGTGTTGTTTTGAAACCTTTAGGTTAACGATCTTGTTAAATGTTGTTAACCCAATGTTTATAATATCAAATGAGATTTTAAATTATTATATTATCATGATATTATCATGTATGAATATCTCTTAATATGATATATATACATTAAATGTCTTTACAACGATAATCGTTACATATATGTCTCGTTTAAAAATCATTAAGTTAGTAGTCTTGTTTTTACATATGTAGTTCATTGTTAATATACTTAATGATATGTTTACTTATCATAGTATCATGTTAACTATATATATATATCCATATATATGTCATCATATAGTTTTTACAAGTTTTAACGTTCGTGAATCACCGGTCAACTTGGGTGGTCAATTGTCTATATGAAACATATTTCAATTAATCAAGTCTTAACAAGTTTGATTGCTTAACATGTTGGAAACATTTAATCATGTAAATATCAATCTCAATTAATATATATAAACATGGAAAAGTTCGGGTCACTACAGTACCTACCCGTTAAATAAATTTCGTCCCGAAATTTTAAGCTGTTGAAGGTGTTGACGAATCTTCTGGAAATAGATGCGGGTATTTCTTCTTCATCTGATCTTCACGCTCCCAGGTGAACTCGGGTCCTCTACGAGCATTCCATCGAACCTTAACAATTGGTATCTTGTTTTGCTTAAGTCTTTTAACCTCACGATCCATTATTTCGACGGGTTCTTCGATGAATTGAAGTTTTTCGTTGATTTGGATTTCATCTAACGGAATAGTGAGATCTTCTTTAGCAAAACATTTCTTTAAATTCGAGACGTGGAAAGTGTTATGTACAGCCGCGAGTTGTTGAGGTAACTCTAGTCGGTAAGCTACTGGTCCGACACGATCAATAATCTTGAATGGTCCAATATACCTTGGATTTAATTTCCCTCGTTTACCAAATCGAACAACGCCTTTCCAAGGTGCAACTTTAAGCATGACCATCTCTCCAATTTTAAATTCTATATCTTTTCTTTTAATGTCAGCGTAGCTCTTTTGTCGACTCTGGGCGGTTTTCAACCGTTGTTGAATTTGGATGATCTTCTCGGTAGTTTCTTGTATAATCTCTGGACCCGTAATCTGTCTATCCCCCACTTCACTCCAACAAATCGGAGACCTGCACTTTCTACCATAAAGTGCTTCAAACGGCGCCATCTCAATGCATGAATGGTAGCTGTTGTTGTAGGAAAATTCTGCTAACGGTAGATGTCGATCCCAACTGTTTCCGAAATCAATAACACATGCTCGTAGCATGTCTTCAAGCGTTTGTATCGTCCTTTCGCTCTGCCCATCAGTTTGTGGATGATAGGCAGTACTCATGTCTAGACGAGTTCCTAATGCTTGCTGTAATGTCTGCCAGAATCTTGAAATAAATCTGCCATCCCTATCAAGAATAACTATAATTAATATAATACCATTATAATATATTAATAATTATTAACAATTTATAAACATTAATAATCTACATCCTATAATCTATTTCTTATCAAAAATCCTTCATCTGATCGTACGAAATGAATCCCTCAAACAGTTCAAGTCCCTCAGATTTCGATAGTTATTTCGGTAGTTATTCCGACAGCTATTCCGACATGGATATTCACCTAAGCTCCGAAAGCAGTGTAAACGAAATAGATCAACCAACTAGGCATCTTCAATTCATTGGATGAGTTCTTAGACTATTTAATCAATGGAGACGAGAAAAAGGCGATCCCTTCCACCCACCACACTGCCCTCTTGACGAAGAACCTGAAGCACTTACCGGCGAACCTGTTCGTAATACCATTTTCTCTCTCATTTCCAAAAACATCTTGTCACGATTATATACTATCTCAAATTCTAAATCTTATTCATCCGCTCGTTCCGACCGACAATCATCCCGGTGTAATAGAAGAAGTCAACGAACTTCGCGCTCGAGTAGTCAATTTGGAGAATATGGTGCAAAACTTACCAGCTTCAGCAACATCAAAAGTACCATCACCACCAACAGCAACAGTACCACCATCAGCAGCCCCAGAAGCATAACCAGTACCAACAACAACAACAACATCATCACACGTCTCAACCTCGCAATCTATACCTTAAGCATAATCATCGTTCTACGAATTGTTCTATATAAACTATCTTCATCTTTTGTGGTGATTATGTAATCTCTAATGTTTTAGAGATTATGTACTCTAGCTCTAGCCGTAAATCTGATGAGTTTAATATCACATTGACTCATTAAATCCATGATTATGTCTGAAGAAAATATATATGTATATATATTTTCATAAGGATTGTAATTAAAATTTTTATTGTACAAACTGTTAATGGTGAAAGTATTTTAACGGGTAGGTAATACCCGAGGAATATTTAGATTTCGCATTAATAAGTTACACTGTACATTCTTTCAAATCTAATTCAACAGTCATTTACTATCCTATTTACAACCACCGATATACGTATCCGTTCACCGCAGAATAACCCTTTCCATTCAATTTCATATTTGAATTTTGATCTATCAGAATCCAACAAGTGGCATAATGAAGAAAACATTGGGACAAAAATAAAATTTGTTAGAAACAAACAAATTAACTATGAGGAATTTTGTTAAGAATCCACGCTAACTGTTCCTAACTAATTGTTCCTAGCTAACTGATTACATTTTATTTATCGCAATTTAATTATCGCAATTTATATTCTCGCAATTTTATTTATCGTCATTTAATTTTTGTTATTTACTTTACGCACTTTATTTATCGTCATTTAATTTCTGTATTTATTTTACGTACTTTAAATATCGGGACACGTATATAAGGTTTTGACATATCATATCGACGCATATATATATATATATATATATATATATATATATATATATTATTTGGAATAACCATAGACACTCTATATGCAGTAATGATCGAGTTCGCTATACAGGGTTGAGGTTGATTCTCAAATAATATATATACTTTGAGTTGTGATCGAGTCTGAGACATGTACACGGGTCACGATACGTATTAATTAATTCGAATATTATATATTAAGCTATATATGAAATATTTGACTGTAAACTGTGGACTATCGACTGTGGACTAATAACATTGGACAATTAAAATGAATTAAAATATTGATTATAATATATGAAACTAAACAATTCTTCAAGTTTGCCACTTGATTTCATCTCAAATCTCATTTGTATCTTGACGATTACAATCTACGTTCAAAAATCTTTCATGATTCTTGAAAACACCTCAATCGAAAGGATGAACCAACTGCACTTTATCCACGGAAGAAAAGATTTATGCATATAGTTATGCACCTGAAAAATACTCGGAACCTGAGTAAACGTTTAACACGCATCTGTGCTAGCTCCTTCGGCATTGCTATTACCGAAAATAACCATGAAATTTCTTTTCAAAGTAGCCAATTATGTCACAGCTTCAGCAAACCAATTTCAACTTTTCATTTGAATAAACCTTATTATAACTTTGATATATAAGTTTACCTTTCGTCATCGTTACCAGGGAACTGTTTATATTCCACCACATTAGAAGTAAACTTGCTAGCAACTCCATTGATCTTTGACTTTCTGAAAAATCTTTATACTCATTGAAACTCTATCATATACTCATTCACGTCTTATAACGAGAATTGCCATTCTAATTACCGAGAATTTGAAAATCAGTATTTTGAAATCTCATATCATATCTACATCAACAGTTATATGTATGACATTTATCTCTTAGAATTATGATCTTTCATTCTGAAATTCTGAAAAGCACTCAGTCACAAATCAATACTCTGAATATTGAAAAAGCTGAATGAAGCAGCAGAAACTGTAGACAATCGTAAATGACCTTAATCGTCGGAAGTTTAATGATAAAGAATAGTATGTTGGAAAAGCTCAGAAAAATTGAAACTGGAATACGGATTGAGCTAACCACGAAGGAGACCAAGGCAAATACAAGGACCACACTCTGTATTTAAAGAATCTGATGATTCTGTTTCTGATGAAATCTTTAGCGAATACCTTGCTTCCGAATCTAAACCCTTACGGATAAATTTTCTTCACCATCCTTCGATATTAGAAATTTCAAGGTATCATCGTATCTTTCATTATAAATATTCTCCATATTTCTGAAGATATTTTCATAACTGTTCTTATCTGAAATCATTAATCTCATCGTGCTATCAGTGTTACATCATATAGAAACTGTTAGTTTCTATATTCTGTAAACTTTCAAGCTTAAATATGAATGTTATTGAAGTAATATTGGGAACTGATGCATGAGTTAGTATAAAATAATGACACTTGATCAACGTGATTATATTACAGTAAGTCATGCTGAGTTTCTAAATGGAATGTGATGATTCACAGATCATAACGTCATCATATGCCATGTTACACGACTCTTACGTTATGTCTAATCTATAAACATATCAAGAACATATTTTTCTTGATAGTCCTATCTTTCTTTGAATTCTGGTAATTTGACAAGTCAAATTGTGCTATTACCGTTTCTTTCTTAGAACATTAACAACGTTCATTCTGAAACTTGTATCTGCGAATCCTGGACCATTATAAGAGATGCCCAATCGCAAGAAGAAGAAACGTAGGGACAAAGCTCCGAAATAGAAATTGGAGTATAAATCATAGCAAATAGGGAGGAGTATTAACTGGGGATGACAATGACTATAGAAAAAGAAGCAAGGACTTCGAAGTATAAGGGAAGATATAAGACCCGATAACAACATATAAATTACAAATCGTGGATATTAATACGAATAACAATATAAAGACACGGTATAATTAAGAATAGTATCACCCCAAGGCGATGGTAGAAGTAAACAGATTTTTCTGGTGGAAGAGCGAAAAGAAGGATGACAGAAATGATAATTCCTTGAAGGCTTTAGAGGTTACATAAGTATTTCTTCAATAATATTGAAATTATGAATCAATACTTCGTTATTTGTTGAGATGTGATGTTGGTTTTCGTTAAATTCTTGTGAACTTCGCAAAGTACGAATGATGTTATCTGAAAAGTTTCGGTTACATCAATGATGAAGTGTAAAATCAAATATATACTTGATTTATTAGGAATTGGAACTTGTTGAATTGAGACGGAGATTGTAGTTAACGATGGTTAAGTTGCGGGCGAGGGACATACATTATTGCAATATATTAAAATCATATAGATTAAATGTAATTATTAAGACTATTTATTAATATTTTTGGATGTTATATAGTAATTTGAATTTAAATAGATATACTTATCATATTAATATTAACTATTGTATTATAATGATATTAACTTAATGTATTCTCATCCCAAAAATATTAGATTTTAAAAGTGGGACTATAACTCACTTTCAGAGATTTTTACTTCGCCGGGAAGTAAGACTTGGCTACTGGTTGATTCACGAACCTATAACAATATATACATATATATCAAAGTATGTTCAAAATATATTTACAACACTTTTAATATATTTTGATGTTTTAAGTTTATTAAGTCAGCTGTCCTCGTTAGTAACCTACAACTAGTTGTCCACAGTTAGATGTACAGAAAAATAAATCGATAAATATTATCTTGAATCAATCCACGACCCAGTGTATACGTATCTCAGTATTGATCACAACTCAAACTATATATATTTTGGAATCAACCTCAACCCTGTATAGCTAACTCCAACATTCACATATAGAGTGTCTATGGTTGTTCCGAAATATATATAGATGTGTCGACATGATAGGTCGAAACATTGTATACGTGTCTATGGTATCTCAAGATTACATAATATACAATACAAGTTGATTAAGTTATGGTTGGAATAGATTTGTTACCAATTTTCACGTAGCTAAAATGAGAAAAATTATCCAATCTTGTTTTACCCATAACTTCTTCATTTTAAATCCGTTTTGAGTGAATCAAATTGCTATGGTTTCATATTGAACTCTATTTTATGAATCTAAACAGAAAAAGTATAGGTTTATAGTCGAAAAAATAAGTTACAAGTCGTTTTTGTAAAGGTAGTCATTTCAGTCGAAAGAACGACGTCTAGATGACCATTTTAGAAAACATACTTTCACTTTGAGTTTAACCATAATTTTTGGATATAGTTTCATGTTCATAATAAAAATCATTTTCTCAGAATAACAACTTTTAAATCAAAGTTTATCATAGTTTTTAATTAACTAACCCAAAACAGCCCGCGGTGTTACTACGACGGCGTAAATCCGGTTTTACGGTGTTTTCGTGTTTCCAGGTTTTAAATCATTAAGTTAGCATATCATATAGATATAGAACATGTGTTTAGTTGATTTTAAAAGTCAAGTTAGAAGGATTAACTTTTGTTTGCGAACAAGTTTAGAATTAACTAAACTATGTTCTAGTGATTACAAGTTTAAACCTTCGAATAAGATAGCTTTATATGTATGAATCGAATGATGTTATGAACATCATTACTACCTTAATTTCCTTGGATAAACCTACTGGAAAAGAGAAAAATGGATCTAGCTTCAATGGATCCTTGGATGGCTCGAAGTTCTTGAAGCAGAATCATGACACGAAAACAAGTTCAAGTAAGATCATCACTTGAAATAAGATTGTTATAGTTATAGAAATTGAACCAAAGTTTGAATATGATTATTACCTTGTATTAGAATGATAACCTACTGTAAGAAACAAAGATTTCTTGAGGTTGGATGATCACCTTACAAGATTGGAAGTGAGCTAGCAAACTTGAAAGTATTCTTGATTTTATGAAACTAGAACTTTTGGAATTTATGAAGAACACTTAGAACTTGAAGATAGAACTTGAGAGAGATCAATTAATTTATATTAAACTTAATATATTATATGTTTCAGTAATCTTATGATAATGTCATGCTTAAAGTTGCACCTTGGAAAGGCGTTGTTCGATTTGGTAAACGAGGGAAATTAAATCCAAGGTATATTGGACCATTCAAGATTATTGATCGTATCGGACCAGTAGCTTACCGACTAGAGTTACCTCAACAACTCGCGGCTGTACATAACACTTTCCACGTCTCGAATTTAAAGAAATGTTTTTCTAAAGAAGATCTCACTATTCCGTTAGATGAAATCCAAATCAACGAAAAACTTCAATTCATCGAAGAACCCGTCGAAATAATGGATCGTGAGGTTAAAAGACTTAAGCAAAACAAGATACCAATTGTTAAAGTTCGATGGAATGCTCGTAGAGGACCTGAGTTCACCTGGGAGCGTGAAGATC
This sequence comes from Rutidosis leptorrhynchoides, assembly GCF_046630445.1. Lineage (NCBI taxonomy): Eukaryota > Viridiplantae > Streptophyta > Magnoliopsida > Asterales > Asteraceae > Rutidosis > Rutidosis leptorrhynchoides. The sequence continues at coordinate 554,158,427 of NC_092336.1, read as the reverse complement.
AGATGAAGAAGAAATACCCGCATCTATTTCCAGAAGATTCGTCAACACCTTCAACAGCTTAAAATTTCGGGGCGAAATTTATTTAACGGGTAGGTACTGTAGTGACCCGAACTTTTCCATGTTTATATATATTAACTGAGATTGATGTTTACATGATTAAATGTTTCCAACATGTTAAGCAATCAAACTTGTTAAGACTTGATTAATTGAAATAGGTTTCATATAGACAATTGACCACCCAAGTTCACCGGTGATTCACGAACGTTAAAACTTGTAAAAACTATATGATGACATATATATGGTTATATATATAGTTAACATTATATTATGATAAGTAAACATATCATTAAGTATATTAACAATGAACTACATATGTAAAAACAAGACTACTAACTTAATGATTTTGAAGCGAGACATATATGTAACGATTATCGTTGTAACGACATTTAATGTATATATATCATATTAAGAGATATTCGTACATCATAATATCATGATAATATAATAATTTAAAATCTCTTTTGATATTATAAACATTGGGTTAACAAC